>NC_092333.1:213327500-213417500 GCF_046630445.1 Rutidosis leptorrhynchoides
GCACGTAATGGCAGAAAGTGTAGGTCTCCCGTATGTTGGACTGAACTAGGGGATAGTCAACTGACAGGTCCTGAGATCATACACGAAATAACTGAGAAGATCGTACAAATTCAAGAGAGACTGAAAACGGTTCGAAGTCGTCAAAAGAGTTATACCGACGTTGGAAGGCGAGATTTGGAATTTCTGGTGGGAGACAAAGTCATGCTTAAGGTATCACCCTGGAAGGGTGTGGTGCGTTTTGGTAAATGAGGCAAGCTAAATCCAAGATACATTGAACCATTCGAGATAATCGAAAGGATCGGAACGGTAGCATACAGACTGAAACTACCGCAAGAACTCAGCAAAATTCATGACATTTTCACGTTTCTAACTTGAAGAAGTGCTTATCAGACGAAAGTCTAGTGATCCCTTTGGAGAAAATTCAAATTGACAGTAAGCTTCATTTTGTTGAAGAACCTGTTGAGATCATGGACCGTGAGGTCAAACGGTTAAAGCAAAGGGGAATCCCGATAGCTAAAGTTCAATGGAACGCCGTAGAGGACCAGAATTCACGTGAGAGCCTAAAGACCAGATGAGACTAAAGTATCCGCAACTATTTCCTGAGGAGACGACTTCATCGGACGTGCACTAAAATTTCGGGACAAAATTTTCAATAACAGGTGGGTAATGTAACAACCCTACTTTTTTCGTTACTATCGTTACTTTTCTGTTAATTATTTAACGGTGATTACATAGAATTTTATGTGTTTAACTGATATAAATGCATACATGATCCTAGTGGATTACTTGAATTAATATGTTTATATTACTACCTCCGTCTCATTCCAATAGGGCAGTATTCCATTTTGGGCTGTCCCATTCTGATAGTCCACTTCCATAAATAGAAAGGAAAAAAGATATTTTATTGGTGGATCTGGAGAGAGAAGATATTTCATTGGTGGAGAAATGAAGTTAGTGGGATTTCCTAAAACTGCGTGTTTTTTGTCTTTGAAATATTGGAATGAGACCGAGGGAGTAATTGATAAACTTGTTTCAGATAACGAAATACTTAGAAAATAAAGCGGTTGCGATAACCGAATAGAAAGCCTTTCATTTTACGGAACGTACGTTTTTAATAAAATAATTATTTTTAGTAATTATTAACTTTATGAAAAACTTATTTAATTTATTAAGTATTTAATGAATTAAACTGGTGGATTGCGTTTCAACGATCGGTTAACGTTCCGGGGACCCGGTACAGTTAACGGCACTCAAAACGGACCACGCGCGTACAAGCTTTTAGAGAAAATGAGCCCTGGAAACCCCCTATAGGGCCCCACGGCCGAACCCACCCCATCACCCCCTTATGGACTTGTTTTTGGGCTATTAATTCATTAGTGGACTTTTAAATTATGGCCTAACTTGATTTAATTAGCAAATAAACATTCCTGGCTCCTCATTCATTTAATCTAGTCGATTTTTTTGCTCCCTCCTCCCTCTTGTTGGCTGTCGAACACCTTCACCATCATACACCATCAAAACTTGAAAATTAGAAGAAGTCTTGAGCATAAATATTGTTCTACGCATCGTTCTACGTCTACTATTGTTGTTCAATTGATCGTTTGAGGTATAATCAATAACCCTAATCTTTTTAGATCTTATTTTATTCAATTACATAGTGTACAAGGGTCTAGTGCTCAATTGATTGTGTTTGCATACGTTGTTAGTTGTTATTTTGCGCGATTGATGTGTTTTGATTAAATCACGAATTGATTTGCTATGAAACTGATAAGATGAGTTTATTTGTTTATTTATTGTTAATATAGTGTATCTATATGGATAGATCTCGAAAAATTAATAAATTTGGACTTTGGATTTGCATGATTTTGTTACCGGATGTGCTAGTTATGATTGCTTGAAGTTTTTGCTAGGGTTTTGTATGCAACACGAATTTTCTGGTATTTAAGATTTATGAATGAGTCATTGAAATGCTAATCATTAGATTCCTTGTTAAAAATCACTCAAGATAGACTTAAGAATCATGTTAATTGGTTATGTATAGCTCTCGGTATGAATAAACGAAAAATGGTGACTTGTATTGCTCGAAAACTAGTTTCATATGCACTCTAAATGACCCCACATGAACTAGAAATTATTTGAGACTTTGATCTTCTAGAACATTGTCATTTAGATATTCATAAACATATTTCATTTGTATGATATCTTCTAAAACCATTGTTTACTATGTGTTATATGCATCACCAAATGACATGTCTGAATGTTGTCCAAAACAGAAGGTCTGTAGAGTTATGCAAAACTGTAAAAAATGGCTATATGTAAGTCTTTGATTATTTTACCACTGAAAATTTGGAGTGTCTAGAGTCATCTCCAAATGGCCGTTCATTTATTTCTATTTTCTAAATTACATGAGAATTTTTCTAAAACTGCTGCGCGTGCTGAAACTAAATTGGTAAACCTTAACTGGACCTTATCTGAAACACGAATTGTAGACATTGTATGAGGGCTTAGCTTAGGCTTTTTAGAAACATTTATGAGTCTACTTATGAGCTGGAGTTTTCCATGTCACCATGACTTATGTGTTGTGATTTATGTTCGTTGTTTACAAGGTGTGCGTAAATTCAATGTTATACGATAAACTGTAAACCTGTACTTGACAAACTGTGAGCTAAAACTTGTTAGTTGACCTAGGATTGACATGTTGACTAAGATGGCATGACCTACTTCTATGGTTGAATTTAGTTGACCACTTTGACCAAGCTTGACTTTTGGTTTGACTTTGGTTGACTTTTGTTGACTTGTATGAACTAGTTGACTTTTGCTTACATGTTGAGTCAGTCTGAGCACTAGGACTATGCGTGCACTATGGGTTGATGTAGTGTGACTTATGTATTTACTTAAGGTAATCTAATTAACTAGGTTGCGTTGTACGGTTGTGATCATCCGGCTACTGTGCTGTTTTACTGAGCTTTTATTGTACTTTTCAAAGGTGAGTCTACAGTCCTTACTACTTTTCAATTGGGATGAGATAACATGCTTTTTCAAATGCTTTACATATTAGGAACGAGTACTTAAAATGACTATACATATGAGTTCAGATCATAAATCCGCTAGCATGATTATATTAATTACTTCACGTAAGCTCGACTTATAGGGACAGTACCGTTAGGTTTGACAAACCTCGCTCCAACACTCAGGGGTGCTTATGTAGTTGTAACTTGTACACTTGATCGGTGTATGCTTAGAAAGGGTAAAAGGAAGACGTGTAGTGAATGAGCTATTCGCAGGTTAAAGTCTTGTAATCAAGTGCTCATGACAATGTAAAATTTTTACGATGCTTTCAATGAAATCTCGTGGCCTAACTTACGATAAATGATTTACTAAACCTGTAGATTCACTCAATAATTTTGTTGACTTTTTGCCTATTTTTATCTCAGGTTTTTAGAGGTTTGCTTCCGCGAGCTGATGTCAATATGATTGCTTATTGCAATTACTGGAGTACAGTCCAGCATGTTTTACTACTGTTTTCAAGAATATTATACATTCACATTATGAAACTTTTTTGTTATTTTAAACAATGTTCGAAAGTCATTTACATTGATTATTTTTGTTAAACTATTTTAAAGTACCTTTATTTAATGACTTTGTTTATTAAACTTTAATGTGAATGCTTTTCGGAAACGTCTCATATAGAAGGCGTGACCGTTAACTGTGGGACCAGAGTTAATACGCCGTTAGTCGATTTTGACGGGGTATTACACATTCATTGTACATACAAATGTTGTGATATACAAACTTTGTTATGGCCTGATGCCAAGTTATACAAAGATTTTGTTACGCAGATACAAACTTTCTTACAGCCACGCTACGTACTAACAGCATATACTTCTGCTGGAAATATAGGATGATGGGATTTGTTCATTCTTTTGGTTTTTTGGGTGCTGGTGTGATGCTACCATCTGCATTAAATACAAGTTGTGTGACGACCCGGAAATTTCCGACCAAATATAAACTTAACCTTTATATGATTTCGATACGATAAGCAAAGTATGTAATGTTGAGTCTAGAAATTTTTTTTTTTTTGAACGATGTTCATATATTCAATTGACCTTTGACTATTCCCGACGATTCACGAACAATTATTTGTAAATAAATATGTAAATATATTATAAATATAAGAATATATAATATTATGATTTAATAAAGAATACTTTAATTAATTGGAATGTAATAATTAGGATAATTAGCTTACTGTTAATATATATATATATATATATATATATATATATATATATATATATATATATATATATATATATATATATGATATCATGAATCTATATAAGATTTCGATAAAATAAATACATAAAATATATAAATACTAACTATTCAGTAAATGACATAACATAATATAATATTACATAAATAATAAATGGTATTATATTAAATTACAAGTTTGAATATTGTGATGACCCGTCCTAATCCTCCTGGACGAAGTCTTCAACATTTGGTTCCATTGCGAGGTACTGACTTAAATATGCCATGAATGACTCCATGTAATATGAGCAAATGCACATCGAAAGATTTCTTTCATACCTGAGAATAAACATGCATAAAAGTGTCAACCAAAAGGTTGTTGAGTTCATAAGTTTATCATAACAATCATTTCAATATATTAATAGACCACAAGATTTCCGTTTATAAATATATGTACACTCGCAAGTGTATAAAAGTATTCTATAAGTTGTTGAGCGCTTCGGTAACCATACTTAACAATTAATGTGGCATATTCCCTTTATTATGAAATCTCCCTAAACTGTACCAAGTGTAGTAAAAACGAAGTACTATGCAACCGTTTATGATACTAGAGCAACTAGCCCGGTTGGGGTGGTCAAACCCGATAGATTTATCAATAGGATTCGCGCTTACATGTTCTTCCAACATGTAAATATTAGTTACCAAGCTATTAGGGAAGATATGCAAGGTGGTACAACTCAACGTAGAATATATTTTAAGTACTTGTGTCTATTTCATCTAACATAGAAGCAGCGCATGTATTCTCAGTCCAAAAATATATATTGCAAAAGCAATTAAAAAGGGAGCAAATGAAACTCACCATACTGTATTTTGTAGTAAAAATACATATGACTATTTTGAACAACTGAACAATGCAGGGTTGGCCTCGGATTCACGAACCTAAATCATTTGTATATATATATTAAAACATATAATCGTAACTGAACAAATTTATTTATTATACCTTTAATTTATATATTATATGTGTTTAATTTGGGTATATATTCCTAATGGTGAATATTTATATAATTATATTAATATATTTATATACGTACTTGTTATATATTATTTTTAAAAATCGATAGTTTGTTATTTGTAAGTATTTATATAAATAATCTTAGTAGGTTTGATATATATAGTCATGTGAAATTTTAATATAAGTATAATATATATAATAAGTATATTTTATGTACAAAATATCTACCTGCTTAAAAAATGATAGTGTTGATATTAATGATTTACTAATAATCATAATAATAACCTTATTAGAAATGATAATATTAATAATAATAATAATAATAATAATAATATTGATATTATTAATAATAATATTAATAGTTACAAAAGTGTTACTAATACTAATATTAATGAAAATAATGATAACTTGTATTATTTTCATAATAATTATAATAATAATGATCTTAATCATGATAATAATAATACAACTGTGAGTGATAATAATAATAATAATATTCATATTTGTATTTATAATCATAATAAATGAAAATTTTATCCTAATACTATATTAGTGGTAATAATAATATTAATAATTATAATACTTATAGTAATAACATTAATTAATAAGGATAATCATAATCCTAAAAATGATAATAATACTAAATATAATAATAATTATATAAATAATACTTATACTAATATTAATATTAATACTACTAATAATAACACTAATAATACTTATTGATGCTACTTAGTAATAATAATAATATTAATAATACCAATTTTAATTACTAAAAATAGCAATAACAATAATGAGAAACATAATAGTAATAACAAAAATAATAATGAAAACTTTAGAATTGAAAACTACCTCAATTATGTTTTTTTTTAAATAGTTGCCCACGTCTAGGCTCGAACCCGCGACCACTTGCTAACCCGAACAACCCCTTAACCACTTCTCCAAATCTGTTTATCTGACTATTAACGGATTCTAATTATATTTACCCTTTACGTCTGTTAACTCCTTCTTCTTCATCTTTCACATCGACCAGGGATCCAATTTATCAAATAAAGATATAGTTCATTTGTTTTAGTGTGTGAAATTATTTCAGAAACGATTCATAATAGATATTAAGTTATTAAATGCAAAAGAAAAATAAAAAAAAACACCAAGAACAGCAGCAGGCTGCTTCGCTGTTTATAAAAAAAACAAATCGATGTTACTTTTTAAGAACGTTTTGGATATTTGTTACAACATGAAATAGATTGGAAAACTTTCCTAGAATCTTTATAGTTCATCAATTTTACCAAAAACATCAAAACAAATACAAATTTGGTGATGAACAATTCGTTTGACTTTTTAAATAATAACTTTGAACTCAAAATTCATTCTTGATTTTGCAATTTGATAAATGAAACTTTGCAGATATTTTACTTACAAGTTTGCTAATAACACCACATTTATACATTTTGGAATTGTGTTCAATTTCGAGGAGTTTGATAAAAAGCTACAAGAACAAGGTAGCGGTTATGTTCTTGACATTTTTCTGCTTAGATTTCATAATTAAAAGCTATTAAATATATTTTGTAATTGATATAGGTAGTGTTTAGTCGAATGGTTTAATTATCAGCTGAATTCATTCAACTTATATACTCCTTGCAGTCGACAAGATCATACAGGAACATAATAAATAAAAAAATAAAAATAAAACATAAAGTTTGATTGTGAATGTTAACAGAATTTGTCTTGTTACTGAAATTACATTCGATATGTAACCTGATTCTGAGACAGAAACAAGATTTTAAAGAAAATTCGATAGTGATATTAACAATAATTGTACTGGTTCAGGACTTTTCCTATTTTATATACTTAAGATATTATAAATTGATAAATATATATATTATTAATAATAATTATTATTATTATATTAAAATCATAAAAGTGATAATAATAATAATATTATTAATAAGAATAATAATAAAAATGTTAATAATGATAAAAGGTATTAGTTCCTAATAATAATATTTATAATAATACTAATAATTCTTATTAATAATGATAATAATATCTAATAATACAAATGATATGCAAATATAACAAGTTACATGTATTCTATTTTCATGTTAGAATAATGATACTAAAAGTGCTGATATTGATAATAATAAAAGTAATAATATTATACAAATATATTTTCAACTTGTAATTACTTTTAATATATTATTGTTATGGTTTCTTATTTATATTAACTAATTATATAATATATTATAATTTAACATATATTGAATATTTAATCTTTATAACTCTTATATATATTACAATATATATATATATATATATATATATATATATATATATATATATATATATATATATATATATATATATATATATATATATATATATATATATATATATATATATATATATATATTCATTTTAGTAACAGCTTAAGTATTCTGCAAATTACTTTATATTTACACTTCATCTTATTAAATTGTATTATATTAATTCAAATTAATATATACACTTATATTTATATTTGCACATTTATTTACACACAATTGTTTGTGAATCGTCGGGAATGGCCAAAGGTTAATTAAATGTATGACAACAGTTCAACATTTCTGAGACTCATCATTACAGAATTTGCTTATCGTGTCGAAATCAAATAAAGATCAAGTTTAAATTTAGTCAGAAATTCCCGGGTCGTCACAGTACCTACCCGTTAAAGAAATTTCGTCCCGAAATTTGGGTGAGGTGATCATGGCTAACAATAAAAATGTTTTCATGACGTATGTGAGTTGATAAATAAATTTTTATCACCACTGAGTAATAAGGATAAAACAATTTGATTTCTCGAAGCGTACGAATGAAGCTATCACTTAAAGAGTGAATCTAGAAAATAAAGCTCGTCTTAACTTTTGACGTTGTCACGTTTGAATTTAGAAAATAAGGTGCCTCTAATCTTTTGATGTTGTCTTGGTTGAATTTCCGGAATTCAAGGAATTTAGAGAAAATCTTTGAAATCTAAAAGATTTGATTCTTTGACGAATAAAGAAATTAAGATCTCTATAATTAAATACAGTGATCTACCTCGATTGTTATGTTTGGTATTTTGCTATAAATTGATCTCTTCCGTTCCATTATTTCCCACCACTCCCATATTCTATACTGTAATTCATTCTTCCAAATCATCAGTCAATATGCTTCATCCAGTTTTAATTCTGGATATATTCCTGACTTTCATATTGATCGTTCTCTTTTTTCATATACCACCGGAGAAATCTATTTACTTCTACTATGCTCTTGGGTTTATAGTGATTTTTGTTCTCCCGAGTCTTTATATTGCTATACACATTGATATACACGGTTTGTAATTCCTGTGTTGTTATCGGGCTTTATATTCTCCCTTATATTTCAAAGCTCTATGCTTTTGTTTTCTCTTCCCGACTTCAAGTCAAGCGAATAATGGTCCAGAATTTGTAGATATAGAGTTTCGAATGATCATAACGTTCTAAGCAGGAAGGAACGTAATAGCACGATTTGATTTGTTAAATTACCAGAAATACGGAAAAGACCGAATCATCAAGAGAATTATTTTCTTGATATTTTTAGAGGTTAAGTAGAATGAAAGAGTTATGTAACATGACACATGATGATGATATGATCTGTGAATCATCATGTTTCATTAGAACTTCCAGCATGACTTACTGTAATATAATCACGTTGGCCAAGTGTAATTATATTATACTAACTCATGCTTAAATTCTTAACACTTCTCCAGAATTCATTCGTAATTATACTTAGGTTTTATAGAAGTTTTCAATATAAGGTAATACAGAAAGTACGAAGAGGTATAGAATTTCGGACAAGAATACTTATGAAAATATCCTCAGAAATATCGAGGATATTTATGATAATATTTTGGAATTTCTAAGTTCGAAGGTTGATGAAGAAAGATTTTCCGCAAGATTTTAACATGAGTACGGAGCAAGATATTCGTTGAAGGTTTCATCGGATCCAGAATTACCTGGATTCTTTGAATATAGGGTTTGGTCCTTGTATTTGTCCTTGGTCTCCTTCATGGTTAGCTCAATCCGTTTTTTTCAGTACCAAATTTTTATCGAGCGTGCCCAACATTCCATTCTCTATTATCAAACTTTTGACCATTTAGACCATTTACAACATGCTGCTTCGTCAGCATTTTCAAATTTAACGGATCTGGATCATTGGTTATCAAACCGAGGGTTTTCAAGAATATTGAAGATTTTTAGATGATTAAACGCTGATTGTGATCGTCAAGATACAAAGAATGTTTAAGATGAAATTAAGTGGCAAACTTGAAGAATTGTTTAGTTTCATATGTTATAATCAGTATTTTAATTCATTTTAATTGTCCAATGTTAGTAGTCCACAGTTGATAGTCCACAGTTAACAGTCCAATAATTCATATATAGCTTAATATATAATATTCGAATTAATTAATACGTATTGTGACCCGTGTACATGTCTCAGACTCGATCACAACTCAAAGTATATATATTATTGTAGAATCAACCTCAACCCTGTATAGCGAACTCGTGCATTACAGCATATAGAATGTCTATGGTTATTCCAAATAATATATATAGATGCGTCGATATGATATGTCAAAACCTTGTATACATGTCCCAATATTAAAAGTGCGTAAAATAAATAACAGAAATTAAATGACGATAAATAAAATTGCGAGAATATAAACTGCGATAAATAAATTGCAATAAATAAAATGTAACCAGTTAGCTAGGAACAGTTAGCTAGGAACAGTTAGCGTGGATTCTTAACAAAATTCTTCTCATAGTTAAATTGTTTGTTTTTAACAAATTTTATTTTGTCCAATATTTTCTTCATTATGCCACTTGTTGGATTCTGATAGATCAAAATCCAAATATGAAATTGAATGAAAATGGTTATTCTGCGGTGAACGGATACGTATATCAGTGGTTGTAAATAAGATAGTAAATGACTGTTGAATCAGATTCGAAGGATGTACAGGGTAACTTATTAATGTGAAATCTAAATATTCCTCGGGTATTACCTACCCGTTAAAATATTTTCACCATTAACAGTTTGTACGAAAGAATTTTTAATTACAACCTTTATGAAAACATATATACATATATATTTTCTTCAGATATAATCATGGATTCAGCGAGTCAATATGATATTAGACTCATTTGATTTACCGTTAAAACAAGAATATATAATCTCTAAAACATTAGAGATTACATAATTACCATGAAGAAAGAAGACAATTGATGTAGAACGGTACGTAGAACGATGTTTATACTCGAGGTACAGAATGAGATGTTGAGGCATGGATTGTTGATGGTACTAGTGCTGTTATTGATGGTACTGTGGGTGCCGGTGATATTGCTGAAGCTGTTAAGTTTTGCACCATATTCTCTAAATTGATTACTCGAGCGCGAAGTTCGTTAATTTCTTCTATTATTCCTGGATGATTGTCGGTAGGAACGAGCAGATGAATAAAGTTTAGAATTTTAGATAGAAGATAATCGTTACAAGCTATCCTGGAGATGAGACTAAAAATGGTGTTTCGAACTGGTTCGCCTGTAAGTGCTTTAGGTTCTTCGCCAAGATTGCAGGTTGGTGGGTGGAAAGGATCGCCTTCTTCTTGTCTCCATTGATTAAGTCGACTACGAACCCATCCCCATTTCATCCAAAATAGGTGATGGCTAAGTGGTTTATCCATTCCGGTTACGCTGCTTTCGGAGCTCGAGTGGGAATCTATATCGGAATAGCTGTCGAAATCCGAGGAACTTGAACTAGTTGCGAGTTCCATCTTGTACGGTCAGATAGAGGATTTTCGATATGAAATGATTTTTGGATATCGGATGATATTCTAATTACATAGAATACCTATATATAATATAGAAGATCCCGTAGATTACGGAGGAACTTTCGGAAACTGTCAGGTAAAGTTTATAATAACAGATACACGAGGATATAAATTTATCTATAAACTATCTATGCAATAAGTGCAGGAAGTCGTGTCTAGACTTAGGAATGATAAGCAGGAAATTTTCCACTAGGAATGATAAACAATACTTATAATATGCAGCTAAGGTCGAAGTCCAGACTCACTAATTGTAGTGACCCGAACTTTTCCATGTTTATATATATTAATTGAGATTGATATTTACATGATTAAATGTTTCCAACATGTTAAGCAATCAAACTTTTTAAGACTTGATTAATTGAAATATGTTTCATATAGACAATTGACCACCCAAGTTGATCGGTGATTCACGAACGTTAAAACTTGTAAAAACTATATGATGACATATATATGGATATATATATATATATAGTTAACATGATACTATGATAAGAAAACATATCATAAAGTATATTAACAATGAACTACATATGTAAAAACAAGACTACTAACTTAATGATTTTTAAACGAGACATATATGTAACGATTATCGTTGTAAAGACATTTAATGTATATATATCATATTAAGAGATATTCATACATGATAATATCATGATAATATAATAATTTAAAATCTCATTTGATATTATAAACATTGGGTTAACAACATTTAACAAGATCGTTAACCTAAAGGTTTCAAAACAACACTTACATGTAACGACTAACGATGACTTAACGACTCAGTTAAAATGTATATACATGTAGTGTTTTAATATGTATTTATACACTTTTGAAAGACTTCAATACACTTATCAAAATACTTCTACTTAACAAAAATGCTTACAATTACATCCTCGTTCAGTTTCATCAACAATTCTACTCGTATGCACCCGTATTCGTACTCGTACAATACACAGCTTTTAGATGTATGTACTATTGGTATATACACTCCAATGATCAGCTATTAGCAGCCCATGTGAGTCACCTAACACATGTGGGAACCATCATTTGGCAACTAGCATGAAATATCTCATAAAATTACAAAAATATGAGTAATCATTCATGACTTATTTACATGAAAACAAAATTACATATCCTTTATATCTAATCCATACACCAACGACCAAAAACACCTACAAACACTTTCATTCTTCAATTTTCTTCATCTAATTGATCTCTCTCAAGTTCTATCTTCAAGTTCTAAGTGTTCTTCATAAATTCCAAAAGTTCTAGTTTCATAAAATCAAGAATACTTTCAAGTTTGCTAGCTCACTTCCAATCTTGTAAGGTGATCATCCAACCTCAAGAAATCTTTGTTTCTTACAGTAGGTTATCATTCTAATACAAGGTAATAATCATATTCAAACTTTGGTTCAATTTCTATAACTATAACAATCTTATTTCAAGTGATGATCTTACTTGAACTTGTTTTCGTGTCATGATTCTGCTTCAAGAACTTCGAGCCATCCAAGGATCCATTGAAGCTAGATCCATTTTTCTCTTTTCCAGTAGGTTTATCCAAGGAAATTAAGGTAGTAATGATGTTCATAACATCATTCGATTCATACATATAAAGCTATCTTATTCGAAGGTTTAAACTTGTAATCACTAGAACATAGTTTAGTTAATTCTAAACTTGTTCGCAAACAAAAGTTAATCCTTCTAACTTGACTTTTAAAATCAACTAAACACATGTTCTATATCTATATGATATGCTAACTTAATGATTTAAAACCTGGAAACACGAAAAACACCGTAAAACCGGATTTACGCCGTCGTAGTAACACCGCGGGCTGTTTTGGGTTAGTTAATTAAAAACTATGATAAACTTTGATTTAAAAGTTGTTATTCTGAGAAAATGATTTTTATTATGAACATGAAACTATATCCAAAAATTATGGTTAAACTCAAAGTGGAAGTATGTTTTCTAAAATGGTCATCTAGACGTCGTTCTTTCGACTGAAATGACTACCTTTACAAAAACGACTTGTAACTTATTTTTCCGACTATAAACCTATACTTTTTCTGTTTAGATTCATAAAATAGAGTACAATATGAAACCATAGCAATTTGATTCACTCAAAACGGATTTAAAATGAAGAAGTTATGGGTAAAACAAGATTGGATAATTTTTCTCATTTTAGCTACGTGAAAATTGGTAACAAATCTATTCCAACCATAACTTAATCAACTTGTATTGTATATTATGTAATCTTGAGATACCATAGACACGTATACAATGTTTCGACCTATCATGTCGACACATCTATATATATTTCGGAACAACCATAGACACTCTATATGTGAATGTTGGAGTTAGCTATACAGGGTTGAGGTTGATTCCAAAATATATATAGTTTGAGTTGTGATCAATACTGAGATACGTATACACTGGGTCGTGGATTGATTCAAGATAATATTTATTGATTTATTTCTGTACATCTAACTGTGGACAAACTAGTTATAGGTTACTAACGAGGACAGCTGACTTAATAAACTTAAAACATCAAAATATATTAAAAGTGTTGTAAATATATTTTGAACATACTTTAATATATATGTATATATTGTTATAGGTTCGTGAATCAACAGTGGCCAAGTCTTACTTCCCGACGAAGTAAAAATCTGTGAAAGTGAGTTATAGTCCCACTTTTAAAATCTAATATTTTTGGGATGAGAATACATGCAGGTTTTATAAATGATTTACAAAATAGACACAAGTACGTGAAACTACATTCTATGGTTGAATTATCGAAATCGAATATGCCCCTTTTTATTAAGTCTGGTAATCTAAGAATTAGGGAACAGACACCCTAATTGACGCGAATCCTAAAGATAGATCTATTGGGCCTAACAAACCCCATCCAAAGTACCGGATGCTTTAGTACTTCGAAATTTATATCATATCCGAAGGGTGTCCCGGAATGATGGGGATATTCTTATATATGCATCTTGTTATTGTCGGTTACCAGGTGTTCACCATATGAATGATTTTTATCTCTATGTATGGGATGTGTATTGAAATATGAAATCTTGTGGTCTATTGTTACGATTTGATATATATAGGTTAAACCTATAACTCACCAACATTTTTGTTGACGTTTAAAGCATGTTTATTCTCAGGTGAATATTAAGAGCTTCTGCTGTTGCATACTAAAATAAGGACAAGATTTGGAGTCCATGTTTGTATGATATTGTGTAAAAACTGCATTCAAGAAACTGATTTCGATGTAACATATTTGTATTGTAAACCATTATGTAATGGTCGTGTGTAAACAGGATATTTTAGATTATCATTATTTGATAATCTACGTAAAGCCTTTTAAACCTTTATTTATGAAATAAAGGTTATGGTTTGTTTTAAAAAGGAATGCAGTCTTTGAAAAACGTCTCATATAGAGGTCAAAACCTCGCAACGAAATCAATTAATATGGAACGTTTTTAATCAATAAGAACGGGACATTTCAGTTGGTATCCGAGCGTTGGTCTTAGAGAACCAGAAAATTTGCATTAGTGTGTCTTATCGAGTTTGTTAGGATGCATTAGTGAGTCTGGACTTCGACCGTATTTTATTTAAAAATGATTGCTTAACATTTTTGTTGGAAACTATATATTTTTAACATATGAATATTATGTGATATATTAATCTCTTAACGTGTTTGATATTATGTGATAGATGTCTACCTCTAGAACAAGTTCCATTGACTCACCTAATAATAATGAAGAGTCAAATGTAAATTGGAATGATTTGTGGACTGATTCACAAGTTCCCGAAGAAGAACCGGAAGAAGAGTCGGAACCGGAAGAAGAATCGGAACCGGAAGAAGAATCGGAACCGAATGAAGAAATAGAACCGGTGGGGGATATAATAAAATGGTTAAGTAAAAGAAAATCCTCAACCAACCGACCAAAGTTAATTATGGTCAATGGTGTTTCCGCCAAGGAAGCAAAATATTGGGAGGATTACCAATTCTCCGATGAATCGGATTCCGACGAGAATTCCGATGATGTTATAGAAATTACCCCAACTGAATTTAAAAAGACAAAAGAAAATAATAAGGGAAAGGGCATAAAAATAGAGAAATCTAATTCCAACCCCGATGAACTTTATATGTATCGTCAACCCCCGAAGTCCTTAAGTTGTAACAATAACCCGGGAACCTCTAAACCACCAGGTTTTTCTAAACCAATGTGGACAACGACGGCTCGTATTAGGGGAACATCATATATCCCTAGAAACTTGGCAAAACGAACCAAAACCGAAGAAGAAGAAACGAGCGAGTCGGAATAAGATAGTTGTATTCGTGTGGTGTAATATATGTAATATAGTGTTCTTATGCTTTATGATATATGTAAAAATTGCTTGTATTAATAAGTATTTTTTTTATGAATCTAACTCTTGTCTATTTTACAGTTTAAAAACACAAAATGGATAGACAACCCAATATTTTAAGAGACCTACCCGGAGACATGATTGATGAAATCTTGTCTAGAGTCGGCCAGAATTCTTCGGCACAACTATTTAAGGCGAGATCAGTTTGTAAGACATTCGAAGAACGTTCCAAGAATGTCTTGGTTTATAAGAGACTTTCGTTTGAAAGATGGGGGATATCACATTGGGAAACCCATAAGTTACGATGTGTTTACTTTGACGCATATATTGCGGGGAACCCAAATGCTATTTTACGCAACGGGTTAAGAAATTATTTTGACTCAATATATCCGAATATTGGACTTCGTGATTTAGAAAAAGCGGCTAACATGCAACATAAAGAAGCATGTTATGCTTACGGATTAGTAATGTTCGCTTCTCACCAAAGTGAGAACAAGAACATCGGGCTACAACTATTAAACAAAACGTTTCCACAAGTGACGGAGTCGGTAATTGGGGTAAGAAATGAGGTTTTTAGATTATTACGGGACTGTTGGACATTACGTAACCCTCGTCCCTTTGATGACGTTACAACACGCTGTCTTATCAACGGCCATAACGGTTATGTTGCACAAGACCAAGGATGGGAAGTAGTCCTAGTAAAACCAGAATGCATGACTTGTTTCTGGACGTATGAATTACGTGTCTTTATTGCCTTTGCTGAACGACTTGTGTACTAGCTAGAATTGTCTTCACAACTATCTTGTATCAAAGTTATTGTGTGCTATATTTCATGCTTTATGTAAAATAAGCGGTATTGTAAGTTTGTAAAATATTGTATAAAAGTTTGAACGCGAAATATTATTATAATCAGTTTTTCATATAGAATTGTAGTAGTTGAATTGTATATTAGCTACTAAGTATGAACTTAACGGGTAGGTACTACCCGAATTTAAACTTATAAAACGCTAATATGAAGAAAAAGCTTTTATAAATGAGTTCATATTATGCTACGAAATACTATTAACTACTCTTAATATTCTGTATGATTAACTTGTTCCATTTAACTATTTTGAAGGAAATGGCACCGACTACTCGACACACCGTGAATATGAATGAAGAGGAATTCCGTACTTTTCTAGCTTCAAACATAGCCGCAGTACAGGCTGCGCTACATACCAACAATAACCTTGGATCTAGCAGTACAGGAAATCGTGTAGGATGCACCTACAAAGAATTCACTGCCTGCAAACCTTTGGAATTTGATGGAACCGAAGGACCGATCGGATTGAAACGGTGGACCGAGAAGGTTGAATCGGTGTTTGCCATAAGTAAGTGTACTGAAGAGGAAAAAGTGAAGTACGCTACGCATACCTTCACAGGTTCTGCGTTAACATGGTGGAATACCTATCTAGAGCAAGTGGGACAAGATGATGCGTACGCACTACCGTGGTCAGCATTCAAGCACTTGATGAACGAGAAGTACCGTCCCAGAACCGAGGTCAATAAGCTCAAGACAGAACTTAGAGGGTTACGAACCCAAGGATTTGATATTACCACGTACGAAAGACGATTCACAGAATTGTGCTTATTGTGTCCGGGAGCATTCGAAGATGAGGAAGAGAAGATCGACGCGTTTGTGAAAGGATTACCGGAAAGAATCCAAGAAGATATAAGTTCACACGAGCCCGCCTCCATACAACAGGCATGTAGAATGGCTCACAAACTAGTGAACCAGATTGAAGATAGAATTAAAGAACAGACTGCTGAAGAGGCCAATGTGAAGCAAGTCAAAAGAAAGTGGGAGGAAAACGGTGATAAGAATCACCAATACAACAACAACAGCAATTACAACAATAATCGCAACAATTATCCCAACAATCGCAACATCAATCGCAACTACAACAAACGGCCCAACAACAACAACAACAACAACAACAGCAACTACAACAATCATCCCAACAACAATAATAACCGCAACAACAACAACAATCAGAAGCAGCTATGCCAAAGGTGTGAAAAGAATTACTCGGGGTTCTGCACCAAATTTTGCAACAAGTGTAAAAGAAATGGTCATAGCGCGGCGAAGTGTGAGGTCTACGGACCAGGGGTTAATAGAACGAAAGGAACAAATGGTGTCGGAACGAGTAATGGCGGAGCAAGTAGTGTCGGAGCAAGTTATGCCAATGTAGTTTGTTATAAATGTGGAAAACCAGGCCACATTATTAGAAATTACCCGAACCAGGAGAACACGAATGGACAAGGCCGTGGAAGAGTTTTCAATATTAATGCGGTAGAGGCACAGGAAGACCCGGAGCTTGTTACGGGTACGTTTCTTATTGACAATAAATCTGCTTACGTTTTATTTGATTCGGGTGCGGATAGAAGCTATATGAGTAGAGATTTTTGTGCTAAATTAAGTTGTCCATTGACGCCTTTGGATAGTAAATTTTTACTCGAATTAGCAAATGGTAAATTAATTTCAGCAGATAATATATGTCGGAATCGAGAAATTAAACTGGTTAGCGAAACATTTAAGATTGATTTGATACCAGTAGAGTTAGGGAGTTTTGATGTGATAATCGGTATGGACTGGTTGAAAGAAGTGAAAGCGGAGATCGTTTGTTACAAAAATGCAATTCGCATTATACGAGAAAAAGGAAAACCCTTAATGGTGTACGGAGAAAAGGGCAACACGAAGCTACATCTTATTAGTAATTTGAAGGCACAAAAACTAATAAGAAAAGGTTGCTATGCTGTTCTAGCACACGTCGAGAAAGTACAAACTGAAGAAAAGAGCATCAATGATGTTCCCATTGCAAAAGAATTTCCCGATGTATTTCCGAAAGAATTACCGGGATTACCCCCACATCGATCCGTTGAATTTCAAATAGATCTTGTACCAGGAGCTGCACCAATAGCTCGTACTCCTTACAGACTCGCACCCAGCGAGATGAAAGAACTGCAAAGCCAATTACAAGAACTTTTAGAGCGTGGTTTCATTCGACCAAGCACATCACCGTGGGGAGCTCCTGTTTTGTTTGTCAAGAAGAAAGATGGTACATTCAGGTTGTGTATCGACTACCGAGAGTTGAACAAACTTACCATCAAGAACCGCTACCCACTACCGAGAATCGACGACTTATTTGATCAACTACAAGGCTCGTCTGTTTATTCAAAGATTGACTTACGTTCCGGGTATCATCAAATGCGGGTGAAAGAAGATGATATTCCAAAGACTGCTTTCAGAACACGTTACGGTCATTACGAGTTTATGGTCATGCCGTTTGGTTTAACTAATGCACCAGCTGTGTTCATGGACCTTATGAACCGAGTGTGTGGACCATACCTTGACAAGTTTGTCATTGTTTTCATTGATGACATACTTATTTACTCAAAGAATGACCAAGAACACGGTGAACATTTGAGAAAGGTGTTAGAAGTATTGAGGAAGGAAGAATTGTACGCTAAGTTTTCAAAGTGTGCATTTTGGTTGGAAGAAGTTCAATTCCTCGATCACATAGTGAACAAAGAAGGTATTAAGGTGGATCCGGCAAAGATAGAAACTGTTGAAAAGTGGGAAACCCCGAAAACTCCGAAACACATACGCCAGTTTTTAGGACTAGCTGGTTACTACAGAAGGTTCATCCAAGACTTTTCCAGAATAGCAAAACCCTTGACTGCATTAACGCATAAAGGGAAGAAATTTGAATGGAATGATGAACAAGAGAAAGCGTTTCAGTTATTGAAGAAAAAGCTAACTACGGCACCTATATTGTCATTGCCTGAAGGGAATGATGATTTTGTGATTTATTGTGATGCATCAAAGCAAGGTCTCGGTTGTGTATTAATGCAACGAACGAAGGTGATTGCTTATGCGTCTAGACAATTGAAGATTCACGAACAAAATTATACGACGCATGATTTGGAATTAGGCGCGGTTGTTTTTGCATTAAAGACTTGGAGGCACTACTTATATGGGGTCAAAAGTATTATATATACCGACCACAAAAGTCTTCAACACATATTTAATCAGAAACAACTGAATATGAGGCAGCGTAGGTGGATTGAATTATTGAATGATTACGACTTTGAGATTCGTTACCACCCGGGGAAGGCAAATGTGGTAGCCGATGCCTTGAGCAGGAAGGACAGAGAACCCATTCAAGTAAAATCTATGAATATAATGATTCATAATAACATTACTACTCAAATAAAGGAGGCGCAACAAGGAGTTTTAAAAGAGGGAAATTTAAAGGATGAAATACCCAAAGGATCGGAGAAGCATCTTAATATTCGGGAAGACGGAACCCGGTTTAGGGCTGAAAGGATTTGGGTACCAAAATTTGGAGATATGAGAGAAATGGTACTTAGAGAAGCTCATAAAACCAGATACTCAATACATCCTGGAACGGGGAAGATGTACAAGGATCTCAAGAAACATTTTTGGTGGCCGGGTATGAAAGCTGATGTTGCTAAATACGTAGGAGAATGTTTGACGTGTTCTAAGGTCAAAGCTGAGCATCAGAAACCATCAGGTCTACTTCAACAACCCGAAATCCCGGAATGGAAATGGGAAAACATTACCATGGATTTCATCACTAAATTGCCAAGGACTGCAAGTGGTTTTGATACTATTTGGGTAATAGTTGATCGTCTCACCAAATCAGCACACTTCCTACCAATAAGAGAAGATGACAAGATGGAGAAGTTAGCACGACTGTATTTGAAGGAAGTAGTCTCCAGACATGGAATACCAATCTCTATTATCTCTGATAGGGATGGCAGATTTATTTCAAGATTCTGGCAGACATTACAGCAAGCATTAGGAACTCGTCTAGACATGAGTACTGCCTATCATCCACAAACTGATGGGCAGAGCGAAAGGACGATACAAACGCTTGAAGACATGCTACGAGCATGTGTTATTGATTTCAGAAACAGTTGGGATCGACATCTACCGTTAGCAGAATTTTCCTACAACAACAGCTACCATTCAAGCATTGAGATGGCGCCGTTTGAAGCACTTTATGGTAGAAAGTGCAGGTCTCCGATTTGTTGGAGTGAAGTGGGGGATAGACAGATTACGGGTCCGGAGATTATACAAGAAACTACCGAGAAGATCATCCAAATTCAACAACGGTTGAAAACCGCCCAAAGTCGACAAAAGAGCTACGCTGACATTAAAAGAAAAGATATAGAATTTGAAATTGGAGAGATGGTCATGCTCAAAGTTGCACCTTGGAAAGGCGTTGTTCGATTTGGTAAACGAGGGAAATTAAATCCAAGGTATATTGGACCATTCAAGATTATTGATCGTGTCGGACCAGTAGCTTACCGACTAGAGTTACCTCAACAACTCGCGGCTGTACATAACACTTTCCACGTCTCGAATTTAAAGAAATGTTTTGCTAAAGAAGATCTCACTATTCCATTAGATGAAATCCAAATCAACGAAAAACTTCAATTCATCGAAGAACCCGTCGAAATAATGGATCGTGAGGTTAAAAGACTTAAGCAAAACAAGATACCAATTGTTAAGGTTCGATGGAATGCTCGTAGAGGACCCGAGTTCACCTGGGAGCGTGAAGATCAGATGAAGAAGAAATACCCGCATCTATTTCCAGAAGATTCGTCAACACCTTCAACAGCTTAAAATTTCGGGACGAAATTTATTTAACGGGTAGGTACTGTAGTGACCCGAACTTTTCCATGTTTATATATATTAATTGAGATTGATATTTACATGATTAAATGTTTCCAACATGTTAAGCAATCAAACTTTTTAAGACTTGATTAATTGAAATATGTTTCATATAGACAATTGACCACCCAAGTTGATCGGTGATTCACGAACGTTAAAACTTGTAAAAACTATATGATGACATATATATGGATATATATATATATATAGTTAACATGATACTATGATAAGAAAACATATCATAAAGTATATTAACAATGAACTACATATGTAAAAACAAGACTACTAACTTAATGATTTTTAAACGAGACATATATGTAACGATTATCGTTGTAAAGACATTTAATGTATATATATCATATTAAGAGATATTCATACATGATAATATCATGATAATATAATAATTTAAAATCTCATTTGATATTATAAACATTGGGTTAACAACATTTAACAAGATCGTTAACCTAAAGGTTTCAAAACAACACTTACATGTAACGACTAACGATGACTTAACGACTCAGTTAAAATGTATATACATGTAGTGTTTTAATATGTATTTATACACTTTTGAAAGACTTCAATACACTTATCAAAATACTTCTACTTAACAAAAATGCTTACAATTACATCCTCGTTCAGTTTCATCAACAATTCTACTCGTATGCACCCGTATTCGTACTCGTACAATACACAGCTTTTAGATGTATGTACTATTGGTATATACACTCCAATGATCAGCTCTTAGCAGCCCATGTGAGTCACCTAACACATGTGGGAACCATCATTTGGCAACTAGCATGAAATATCTCATAAAATTACAAAAATATGAGTAATCATTCATGACTTATTTACATGAAAACAAAATTACATATCCTTTATATCTAATCCATACACCAACGACCAAAAACACCTACAAACACTTTCATTCTTCAATTTTCTTCATCTAATTGATCTCTCTCAAGTTCTATCTTCAAGTTCTAAGTGTTCTTCATAAATTCCAAAAGTTCTAGTTTCATAAAATCAAGAATACTTTCAAGTTTGCTAGCTCACTTCCAATCTTGTAAGGTGATCATCCAACCTCAAGAAATCTTTGTTTCTTACAGTAGGTTATCATTCTAATACAAGGTAATAATCATATTCAAACTTTGGTTCAATTTCTATAACTATAACAATCTTATTTCAAGTGATGATCTTACTTGAACTTGTTTTCGTGTCATGATTCTGCTTCAAGAACTTCGAGCCATCCAAGGATCCATTGAAGCTAGATCCATTTTTCTCTTTTCCAGTAGGTTTATCCAAGGAAATTAAGGTAGTAATGATGTTCATAACATCATTCGATTCATACATATAAAGCTATCTTATTCGAAGGTTTAAACTTGTAATCACTAGAACATAGTTTAGTTAATTCTAAACTTGTTCGCAAACAAAAGTTAATCCTTCTAACTTGACTTTTAAAATCAACTAAACACATGTTCTATATCTATATGATATGCTAACTTAATGATTTAAAACCTGGAAACACGAAAAACACCGTAAAACCGGATTTACGCCGTCGTAGTAACACCGCGGGCTGTTTTGGGTTAGTTAATTAAAAACTATGATAAACTTTGATTTAAAAGTTGTTATTCTGAGAAAATGATTTTTATTATGAACATGAAACTATATCCAAAAATTATGGTTAAACTCAAAGTGGAAGTATGTTTTCTAAAATGGTCATCTAGACGTCGTTCTTTCGACTGAAATGACTACCTTTACAAAAACGACTTGTAACTTATTTTTCCGACTATAAACCTATACTTTTTCTGTTTAGATTCATAAAATAGAGTTCAATATGAAACCATAGCAATTTGATTCACTCAAAACGGATTTAAAATGAAGAAGTTATGGGTAAAACAAGATTGGATAATTTTTCTCATTTTAGCTACGTGAAAATTGGTAACAAATCTATTCCAACCATAACTTAATCAACTTGTATTGTATATTATGTAATCTTGAGATACCATAGACACGTATACAATGTTTCGACCTATCATGTCGACACATCTATATATATTTCGGAACAACCATAGACACTCTATATGTGAATGTTGGAGTTAGCTATACAGGGTTGAGGTTGATTCCAAAATATATATAGTTTGAGTTGTGATCAATACTGAGATACGTATACACTGGGTCGTGGATTGATTCAAGATAATATTTATTGATTTATTTCTGTACATCTAACTGTGGACAAACTAGTTATAGGTTACTAACGAGGACAGCTGACTTAATAAACTTAAAACATCAAAATATATTAAAAGTGTTGTAAATATATTTTGAACATACTTTAATATATATGTATATATTGTTATAGGTTCGTGAATCAACAGTGGCCAAGTCTTACTTCCCGACGAAGTAAAAATCTGTGAAAGTGAGTTATAGTCCCACTTTTAAAATCTAATATTTTTGGGATGAGAATACATGCAGGTTTTATAAATGATTTACAAAATTGACACAAGTACGTGAAACTACATTCTATGGTTGAATTATCGAAATCGAATATGCCCCTTTTTATTAAGTCTGGTAATCTAAGAATTAGGGAACAGACACCCTAATTGACGCGAATCCTAAAGATAGATCTATTGGGCCTAACAAACCCCATCCAAAGTACCGGATGCTTTAGTACTTCGAAATTTATATCATATCCGAAGGGTGTCCCGGAATGATGGGGATATTCTTATATATGCATCTTGTTATTGTCGGTTACCAGGTGTTCACCATATGAATGATTTTTATCTCTATGTATGGGATGTGTATTGAAATATGAAATCTTATGGTCTATTGTTACGATTTGATATATATAGGTTAAACCTATAACTCACCAACATTTTTGTTGACGTTTAAAGCATGTTTATTCTCAGGTGAATATTAAGAGCTTCCGCTGTTGCATACTAAAATAAGGACAAGATTTGGAGTCCATGTTTGTATGATATTGTGTAAAAACTGCATTCAAGAAACTGATTTCGATGTAACATATTTGTATTGTAAACCATTATGTAATGGTCGTGTGTAAACAGGATATTTTAGATTATCATTATTTGATAATCTACGTAAAGCCTTTTAAACCTTTATTTATGAAATAAAGGTTATGGTTTGTTTTAAAAAGGAATGCAGTCTTTGAAAAACGTCTCATATAGAGGTCAAAACCTCGCAACGAAATCAATTAATATGGAACGTTTTTAATCAATAAGAACGGGACATTTCACTAATGCATCCTAACAACTATCAGTTAGACACACTAATGCAAGACCTGGTTCGCTAGGACCAATGCTCTGATACCACCTGTGATGACCCGTCCTAATCCTCCTGGACGAAGTCTTCGACATTTGGTTCCATTGCGAGGTACTGACTTAAATATGCCATGAATGATTCCATGTAATATGATCAAATGCACAGCGGAAGATTTCTTTCATACCTGAGAATAAACATGCTTAAAAGTGTCAACCAAAAGGTTGGTAAGTTCATAGGTTTATCATAACAATCATTTCAATATATTAATAGACCACAAGATTTCCGTTTATAAATATATGTACACTCGCAAATGTATAAAAGTATTCTATAAGTTGTTGAGCGCTTCAGTAACCATACTTAACAATTAATGTGGCATATTTCCTTTATTATGAAATCTCCCTACACTGTACCAAGTGTAGTAAAAATGAAGTACTATGCAACCGTTTACGATACTAGAGCGACTAGCCCGGTTGGGGTGGTCAAACCCGATAGATCTATCAATAGGATTCACGCTTACATGTTCTTCCAACAAGTAAATATTAGTTACCAAGCTATTAGGGAAGATATGCAAGGTGGTACAACTCAACGTAGAATATATTTTAAGTACTTGTGTCTATTTTGTCAAACATAGAAGCAGCGCATGTATTCTCAGCCTAAAAATATATATTGAAAAAGCAATTAAAAATGGAGCAAATGAAACTCACCATACTGTATTTTGTAGTAAAAATACATATGACTATTTTGAACAACTGAACAATGCAGGGTTGGCCTCGGATTCACGAACCTAAATCATTTGTATATATATATTAAAATATATAATCGTAACTGAACAAATTTATTTATTATACCTTTAATTTATATATTATATGTGTTTAATTTGGGTATATATTCCTAATGGTGAATATTTATATAATTATATTAATATATTTATATACGTACTTGTTATATATTATTTTTAAAAATCGATAGTTTGTTATTTGTAAGTATTTATATAAATAATCTTAGTAGGTTTGATATATATAGTTATGTGAAATTTTAATATAAGTATAGTATATATAATAAGTATATTTTATGTAAGAAAATATCTATCTGCTTAAAAAATGATAGTGTTGATATTAATGATTTACTAATAATCATAATAATAACCTTATTAGAAATGATAATATTAATAATAATAATAATAATAATATTGATATTATTAATAATAATATTAATAGTTACAAAAGTGTTACTAATACTAATATTAATGAAAATAATGATAACTTGTATTATTTTCATAATAATTATAATAATAATGATCTTAATCATGATAATAATAATACAACTGTGAGTGATAATAATAATAATAATATTCATATTTGTATTTATAATCATAATAAATGAAAATTTTATCCTAACACTATATTAGTGGTAATAATAATATTAATAATTATAATACTTATAGTAATAACATTAATTAATAAGGATAATCATAATCCTAAAAATGATAATAATACTAAATATAATAATAATTATATAAATAATACTTATACTAATATTAATATTAATACTACTAATAATAACACTAATAATACTTATTGATGCTACTTAGTAATAATAATAATATTAATAATATCAATTTTAATTACTAAAAATAGCAATAACAATAATGAGAATCATAATAGTAATAACAAAAATAATAATGAAAACTTTAGAATTGAAAACTACCTCAATTATGTTTTTTTTTTAAATAGTTGCCCACGCCCAGGCTTGAATCCGTGACCACTTGCTAACCTGAACAACCCCTTAACTACTTCTCTAAATCTGTTTATCTGACTATTAACGGATTCTAATTATATTTACCTTTTACGTCTGTTAACTCCTTCTTCTTCATCTTTCACATCGACCAGGGATCCAATTTATCAAATAAAGATATAGTTCGTTTGTTTTAGTGTGTGAAATTATTTCAGAAACTTTTCATAATAGATATTAAGTTATTAAATGTAAAAGAAAAATAAAATAAAAAACACCAAGAACAGCAGCAGGCTGCTTCACTGTTTATAAAAAAAACAAATCGATTTTACTTTTTAAGAACGTTTTGGATATTTGTTACAACATGAAATAGATTGGAAAACTTTCCTAGAATCTTTATAGTTCATCAATTTTACCAAAAATATCAAAACAAATACAAATTTGGTGATGAACAATTCGTTTGACTTTTTAAATAATAACTTTGACCTCAAAATTCATTATTGATTTTGCAATTTGATAAATGAAACTTTGCAGATAGTTTACTTACAAGTTTGCTAATAACACCACATTTATACATTTTCGAATTGTGTTCAATTTCGAGGAGTTTGATAAAAAGCTACAAGAACAGGGTAGCGGTTATGTTCTTGACATTTTTCTGCTTAGATTTCATAATTAAAAGCTGTTAAATATATTTTGTAATTGATATAGGTAGTGTTTAGTCGAATGGTTTAATTATCAGCTGAATTCATTCAACTTATATACTCATTGATTGTGAATGTTAACAGAATTTGTCTTGTTGCTGAAATTACATTCGATATGTAACCTGATTCTGAGACAGAAACAAGATTTTAAAGAAATTTCGATAGTGATATCAACAATAATTGTACTGGTTCAGGACTTTTCCTATTTTATATACTTAAGATATTATAAATTGATAAATATATATATTATTAATAATAATTATTATTATTATATTAAAATCATAAAAGTGATAATAATAATATTATTATTAATAAGAATAATAATAAAAATGTTAATAATGATTAAAGGTATTAGTTCCTAATAATAATATTTATAATAATACTAATAATTCTTATTAATAATGATAATAATATCTAATAATACAAATGATATACAAATATAACAAGTTACATGTATTCTGTTTTCATGTTAGAATAATGATACTAATAGTACTGATATTGATAATAATAAAAGTAATAATATTATACAAATATATTTTCAACTTGTTATTACTTTTAATATATTATTGTTATAGTTTCTTATTTATATTAACTAATTATATAATATATTATAATTTAACATATATTGAATATTTAATCTTTATAACTCTTTTATATATATATATATATATATATATATATATATATATATATATATATATATATATATAATACTACTTATGTATAAAATTTATATATATATATATATATATGTATATATATATATGTATATATATATAAATTCATTTTAGTAACAGCTTAATTATTCTGCATATTACTTTATATTTACACTTCATCTTATTAAATTGTATTATATTAATTCAAATTAATATATACACTTATATTTATATTTGCACATTTATTTACACAAAATTGTTTGTGAATCGTCGGGAATGGCCAAAGGTTAATTGAATGTATGACAACAGTTCAACATTTCTGAGACTCATCATTACAGAATTTGCTTATCGTGTCGAAATCAAATAAAGATCAAGTTTAAATTTAGTCGGAAATTCCGGGTCGTAACAAATATAATTGATATATTAATATTATTTTCATTATTATTATTGTTGTTAATACTAATATTAATATTTGTAATATTGTTACTTCTAATATAGAATATATACTTATATAAAATTTGATATGTTTAAGTTGTATTAATATTATTATTATTATTATTATTATTATTATTATTATTATTATTATTATTATTATTGTAGGGATTATTATTACCATTATTATTAAAAATCATTATTTTATAGTTATCATTATTATTATAAATGAAACAATATATATTATTATTATCATAAATAATATTATTATCATCTTTATAACTATTAATAGCAGAATTTTTATTTATTATTATCTGTATTATTTAATATTATTATTATTAATATTATTAAAAGTATTATTATTATTACTATTATTAATATTTACTAATTAACTATATATATTATGTACATGAAATCAAAATCACAGAATGCAATCTGTTACGTATCACCAACAACTATATAGGATTTTGTTTTTGTCTAATTTGTTACACTTTTACATCAAGTCGTACAAATCAGATATATCTTTTTATCTGTTATTTTTATTTTTATCTATCTGATTGAAATTCCTGTCTGCTAATCGTTACACGTCCCAATCCAGCTTTAGTGCAAACAATTTTGGATTTAATATAAGTATTATAATTCGTTTATCACTCAGGCACATACAATCATCATTGTATTACGAAAATTAAACAGATAAAGGGGAAGAACTTGGCCGACTACCCTGTTCTTCAATGGTTTTTGTCAAAACTCGAATTTGAATCAAATTTCAAAATCCTTAATTGCAGTTAGGTTGGAAATCTTTTACTTAAACTATCTGTAAAAATTCAACCTTCAATTCTTTCTATTGATTACGAATTTGAGAGTCAAACCTTAATTTCAAAAAGTCAATGAAATTGTTCTTGAAGAAATTCGAGTTTGTTGTTGCGAATCACTTGCAATTAATGATACCAATAGTTTATAGGAGTGAATTAAAATCTATTTTATGTTATAAGCTTGGTCTCAAACATTCTCTAATTCGATTTCAATTATTATTATTTTTCTTTGCAAGACAGCGACTGCAGCAGCTTGTATTTTTTTATATTTTTTTTTTCTTTTGCCTTGTTTCTAAATAACACAATTTAATGTTATACGAGTTGTTTATAACTCTTGAACAAAACTGTGAAATTGTTATCATAATCTTTATGACATTTTGGTTATTGGTTTATGAAGAAGAAAATGAACTTTAATACGGGTTAAGTTATAAAGTTTAAATATCGGGTTAAAACAGAAAAATTGAAGCACAGCAGATGGTCTAGAGTGTTTTGGTTAAATGAGAGGTCGGGGGTTCGAGTCTGGCTTTGGGCTGTTTTATTTTTTGCTTTCTTTTAAAGGTAGTTTCTATTTTAAAATTTATATTATCATTATTATTGTTGTTATTATTATTATTATTATTATTATTATTATTATTATTATTATTATTATTATTATTATTATTATTATTATTATTATTATTATTTTTATTATTATTACTTGTGTTATTATGATGATGATTATTATTTTATTTTTTTACTATGAATATGATTATTGTTATTGTTAGTATTATAATTATAATTATTATTATTATTATTATTATTATTATTATTATTATTATTATTATTATTATTACTATAACTAAGTATTAACAAGTATTATCATTATTGTTAGTATTATTAATAAGTATGACGAATTTTAGGATTTTTAGTATGATTTTAAGTATTAATTAATGTTATTATCAATATAGTTATTAATATGTAAAATCATTATGTATTAGTAGTATTATCATAAAAATGGTTATTATCATCATTAATATTAACATTAATATCATATGTATGGTTATTATTATCATTCCTATTATGAATATCATAAAGTATCTTTATCATTAAAATTAGTATTAGAGTACCATTTAACACTTATTATAGTATTATTAAGTATATGATCATTTAGATTTCTATTAAAAAAATAATTATTATTAAACTTACCATTACTATTAAAATTTTATTTTTACAAAGACTATTATTTGTACTTTATCATAATTAGTAAAATTACCATTTTTAATAAAATTATTATTGTTACTATCAATATTATTATTAACATCCTTAGTCTAGCAATTACTACAATTAATAATTTTACAACATAAAAGATAAATATATATAGATATAAATATATTTATAAAGTATACTGATACTACATAAAAATTTCATTTTAACCAATAACATTAATTAAATATCAAATATGTATCATAACGTAATATAAGTATTGATAGAAATATTAATATTAATACATAAAATAATATGTATACACTTGTTTGATTACGATTATATGTATTAATGAAAATACATATGATATAGGTTCGTGAATCCGAGGCCAACCCTGCATTGTTCAATGTCGTCATATGTATTTTTACTACAAAATAAAGTATTGTGAGTTTCATTTGCTCCATTTTTAAATGCTTTTGCAATATATATTTTTGGAACTGAGAATACATGCGCTGTTTTTATAAATGCTTTACGAAATAGACACAAGTACTTAAAACTACATTTTATGGCTAGATTATTAAACCGAATATACCCCTTTTTAGTCTGGTAATCTAAGAATTAGGGAACAGACACCCTAATTAACGCGAATCCTAAAGATAGATCTATTGGGCCCAACAAGCCCCATCCAAAGTACCGGATGCTTTAGTACTTCGAATTTATCATGTCCGAAGGGAGTCCTGGAATGATAGGGGATATTCTATATGCATCTTTTTAAGGTCGGTTACCAGGTGTTCACCATATGAATGATTTTTGTCTCAATGCATGTGACGTATATTTATGAGAAATGGAAATGAAAATCTTGTGGTCTATTAAAATAATGGAAATGATTGTTATGATAAACTAATGAACTCACCAACCTTTTGGTTGACACTTGAAAGCATGTTTATTCTCAGGTATGAAAGAAATCTTCCGCTGTGCATTTACTCATATTAGAGATATTACTTGGAGTCATTCATGACATATTTCAAAAGATGTTGCATTCGAGTCATTAAGTTCATCAAGAATATTATTAAGTCAATTATAGTTTGATATATTATGAAATGGTATGCATGCCTGTCAATTTTCGATGTAAAGAAAGTTTATCTTTTAAAATTGAATGCAATGTTTGTAAAATGTATCATATATAGGTCAAGTACCTCTCAATGGAATCATATGTTATCGTATTCATCCTTATGGGTTAGGACGGGTCGCTTTAAGTTGTTCTTATGTTGTTTTGCAGGTGAATGTATTAATTTTTTCTATTTAGAATACATGCATTAATAAAAAGCATAGTCAACTGACGACTAAGAACTTAACATGTAAAACTAAAGTGAACATAAAGATTCCTCAATTGTCTCCACTAAGCGATCTTCATCTTTATATAAAACCATAGCGGGTAAGAGCTCATGCATTTTGTGGTTTTAATTTCAGAGCTTATGAAAGGCTCCAAAATATGGTTTCTCATGTTCAGCATATGCAAACACATTCCTTAAGCATTCGAAAACAATTTCTATTATATTTAAGCATATACAGTAGCATTTAAACCTCTAGTTAGTGCCACCACTATATATTTAGAGAACCACAAACAATAGCCCTTAAGCTAAAGATAAAAACCTTTTCAACTCAAAGGATATAGATATTTAGATAACACTACCACTTGCTAATTTTTTTCTAATACTTTATTAAGTACTTAAGGACTTCGAAATTCACCTCCTTTGTAATCAATATAATCTCCACATTATAACGCCCCTAAACTCGTACCAGAAAACAATTTTTTTCACAGGGGAAATGCGGCGTATCTGGCCATCATGCGGCGCACAAAAAGGTCAATTGCGGCACATCTTTAGTGTAATTTGCACCCTCACGAAGTCAGTAGCATTTACACTAATAATTGTGGTGCATGTGGTCCCATATGCAGCGCATTTAGATCTGAAGCTCCACTTTCACTTTGAAAAGTCCATATTTTAACCCATTAAAGCTTATAGAACATAATTTCAACATAAAACATTCATAACTTGTTTTCGAACAAATGTATAATGTTTGCATATATAAAAATATTTTTGAGAATGTCTCAACCTCATAATACCCATTACACAAACTCACTCATGTATGTCAAACTTGACCCATTTTAACTTATATGTCAATCTTGACCCATTTCAACATATCAACAATAGATTCACCAATAACCTTTTCAACAATTTTATAAACCTGACACAACTTATATTCATTATCGATCATAGCCTTATACTGAGCTTGCTTAAATCCTTCATCAACTTTTACGCAAAAATCTTTTACCACTAGGTTTAACCCAAAAAATTTAACAGACATAAACTCAAGACGTCAACACATGTAACTACCCAAATCATGATCTGATTAAAGACTTACAATTCCACTTACAAACCATTTTGATCATACTTGAAAAACCTTAAAACTAAACAACCTTGAATCTCACGCATTTGTACTCATGATCATCCGCATTCAATAACATAGATCATCATAATAATAAAAGCAACATTTGGAAAGTTGCTTTCACTTACTTGAGCTAGCTTCTTACTTAAATTTCTTACAAAATCGCTACTTCCTCAACACTTGCTGTATACCTTTAGGAACATGCGAGATCCGTTTTCTTCACTTGACCCAATACATTCGTGCAAGTCCACTTTATAATCTCTTGTCATTTTTCAAGTACCTACATACATAACAACTGTGACAACCCGGAAATTTTCGACCAAATTTAAACTTTAATCTTTATATGTTTCCGACACGATAAGCAAAGTTTGTTAAGTTGAATCTCAAGAATTTTAAACTATGTTCATACATTCATTTAACCTCGACCAAATTTCGACGATTCACGAACCACGATATAAATGGATATGATTATATATATATATATATATATATATATATATATATATATATATATATATATATATATATATATATATATATATATATATATATATATATATATATATATATATATATATATATATATATATATTGTGACACCCTCAAATAGGGCCTGGGGTATTTGTGTCTAATTATATCAAATCACAGTTGTATAAACGAGAACGACTCTACATGAGACGTTTTGTTGAGTTTTGCAGCGGAAGATAAATATGTCTTTAATTGATATGATATGTAATGAAGACTCCAAGTATAGTAAGCAATCATCATCAAAGCAGTAGATATACAGCGGAAGCAATATTTAAGTACCTGAAAATAAACATGCTTAAAAAGGTCAACACGAGGTTGAGTGAGTTCATATGTTTGTAATAAATAATGATTTCAGTAATAGATATAGACCACAAGATTAAATAAAGTAGATCTCGCAGATCTAAAAGTTGATCTCCCGCAGGATCAAAAGTTATGCCAGTACGTGATATTTAGACTAAACGTTGTTTGCCCCGTGACAAGTTATTGTGTCCTGGTCGTTTAATTTCATTATCAAGTAATACAAAGACTTAGTCAAATGTATCGGGGACGTTACTCCCGATAGTCCTATCCCCAATAATTAAGAATGCCGCAGCAATTAAAAATATCACTGTAGGGACTTAGTCGGACATAGCCGGGTATAGCATAGTTTAACAGTTGGTACTGATTTTTTGACTAGACTTTCAAGTTTGCCCCGTACAAGTTATCGTTTATACTTGTCGGTTGGGGACTTGCTGGTCATAGCCCAACATATCATAGTTTAATAGTTGGTACTGATATTTAGACTAGACTTTCAAGTTTGCCCCGTACAAGTTATCGTTTAAACTTGTCGGTTGGGGACTTGCTAGTCATAGCCCAACATATCATAGTTTAATATTTGATACATGTAAAACATTTATAAAAGTTGCGCATGTATTCTCAGCCCAAAAATATATAAAAAGGGAGCAGATGAACTCACGATACTGTATGATATTTCGTTGTAATTACAAGTATGATGGTACTGAACATGTGCAGAGTTGACCTCGGGTTCACGAACCTATATCAAGTATATATATATTAACACAGATACTCGTAATCGAATAAGTTTATATATGTTATTTCGATTGTTATATATTTCTGTAGTTATATATATATATATATATATATATATATATATATATATATATATATATATATATATATATATATGTTTGATTGGTATTATATTAAAAATACCTAATTTGTTATACATGAATATTTATATAAGAATGTTATTACGTTTGTTATATGAAAATATAATTGTAGTATACGAAATACGTGTATTCAATGTAAAATATATTTATTTGTAAAAATAATAGTTTCGATAATAATGATTTACTAATAAGTATAATAATAATGGTAATAATAGTAATTTTAATACAAATGATAGTTTTACTAATAATTATAAAGTAAAGATGATAGTTTTAGCAAAAATGATAACTTTTGTAAAAGTGATAATAACGATAGTAATTTTTAATAATAATAATACTAATAAAGATAATTTCACTTATGATAATAATAATACAATAATAACACTACTAATAATACTTGTAATAATAATTTTAGAAGTAACAATAATAATTTTAATATATGGTAACTTTTATTAGTAATAATAATTTTATCAATAATTAATAATACTAATGATAATATTTAGTAATAATACTAATAATAATAATAGTAATTATAATAATAACAATAATAATAATTGGAGTGAGTAACTACCTTAAGAGCCCCTTTTAAAAAAAATTGCCACGAACCGGGTTTGAACCCGTGACCTCACGCTCACACGCTAACACCCTTAACCATCCCTCCGTTCCTTTTATTTCTTATTTAAAACACAACTCAAAACTATATATCCAATATTTCTATCTGTTTCACCTTCTTCTTCTTCACCACATCAATCGACCCAGGATTATAGTTTGTAACAAACTAAGATTTGTTTGTTTTAGTAATTGTGAACGAAACAGAAATCATTTAGTTTGAACGGATTAACAACAAAAAAAGAAGAAGAAAAAATAAAAATGTTGCTGCTGTAGCTCGCAACTTTTTAAAAAAAAAAAAATTTGATTTTTAATTTGAGAACGTTTTGGCTAAAGATTACAAAACGAATTACATTTCAAATCACTCCTAGAAACGTTCTCAATTATCAATTTAATCTAAAACATCAAAACGAACTCGAATTTTGCTAAGAACAAATCAGTTGACTTTTTATTTTTGAACTTTGACTCGAAAATTAGAACTCATTTTGAAGAATTGAAGGCTGAATCTTTGCAGATAGTTAGAATAAAAGATTCCTAACAATACTATATTTTTACATTTTGAAATGGTGATCGAATTCGATGGTTGGCTAAAAAGTGGACTAACAGAGTTGTAGGAATTGGTTTTTCTAAATTTTCTGTTTTTAAATTCTTGAAATGCAGTAACAGACTCATTATATAGCTTAATTGTTTGATGCTATCACAATAATTGATCACTAATGTTTGTATTAAAATGGTGGTCGACAATTTTGTGACCAGTAGGACAATAATAATAAAAAAAAAATCACGATGTATAAAAAATTAAGAGCAGGTATATAAATTTGAAAAGCAGATCACAATCTTTTTAAAAAAATTTAAAAGGCAGATTTGCAAACTCACGATCCATTAAGAACACAGATATATACCTATTTGCTTTAAAATAATAAAACCAGATCTCACAAATTAGGTATGTGTCGATCTTTTATATATATATATATATATATATATATATATATATATATATATATATATATATATATATATATATATATATATATATATATATATATATATATATATATATATATATATATATATATATTTATTTATTTAGTGTTAATAATTAATAAGTATTTTACTAATAATACTAATAATAACAAATGATAATAATGATGATAAAAAGGTAAAATATTAATATGACAATAAAAATGTTAAGTTTAATTATAATTAATAATAATGATATTAATTATTGATATATTGTTAAAAAGATATTATTAATAATAATAATATTATTATAACAAATAAATGTTAATACACAATTATTTACAAATAATGGCTCGTGAATCATTGGAATTAGTCGAGGTTAAATGAAATCATATAAGAGTTTTTGATTAAATTTTGCTGGAAATTTCCGGGTTATCACAGTACCTACCCGTTAAAAGAAATTTCGTCCCGAAATTTAGTTGTTGCCATCAATCGGCGTTGTTCGTACATAGACGAGGATATTTACATTTTATTTGGTCTTCACGTTCCCAGGTATGTTCGGGGCCTTGCGTGAATTCCAACCGATAGAATATTGTTCTGTTTCAAGAGTTTAAATCATACGAATCCATAAATTTTACGAAGTGCATTTTATTATTAATGCGGAGATCATTCAGAATGATGATGTTATACAAGTCATTTCAGTAAATTGGATACATGAAATGTGTTATGAATAATAGTAAGCTTATTTAAACCTTGAATGTTTATGCCACAATATTAGGGTAGACAATACAGATAGGAGTTCATGAAAATCATAGTCATGAAGTTTGATAGAGATCGTCCTTGTTTACAACAAAAATATTGTATTAATGAATATGAGTTGAAAAAATAGAGTTTTATCACTATTGGATAAAATAATTCGATTATAGGAAGAGTATAAACGAAGCTATCGTAAAAGATTGAAATAAGGAAATATCTGTTTGCCTTAACTTTTTGACATAGTTAAAGTTGATTTCCGGAATTCAAGGGATTAAAGAAATCTTTGAAATCTTTATAAAATTTGATTTTCCTGTAATTAAGGAAATTAGAATTTTCTTTAATTAAATGCGGTAAATTGCCTCGATTGCTGTGTCTGGAATTTTCCTATAAATTTGCTTCTTTCGTTTCATTATCTTCACCACTTCTATACTTTCTTTCTCAATTCATACTTCCAAAAGTTTTGTTAATATGCTCAATCCAGTTCTTGTTCTTGACCTTATATTAGTTATCGCCACAATCTTCCTTCTTTTCCAACTCCCACCAGAGGAGTCTGTTTACTTCTACTATGCTCTAGGATTTATTGTGTTTTTAGTTCTCCAGTGTCTTTATATTGCTATACGCATTGATATACACGGTTTGTAATTTCAGTATTGTTATCGGGTTTTATATTCTCCCTTATATGTCGAAGCTTCATGCTTTTGTAAAGAAAGTAATGGTCCAGAATTCATAGGTATAAAGTTTCGAATGATCATGATATTCAAAGCAGAAGGAAAGGTAATAGCACGATTTGATTTGTCATATTACCAGAATATCCGGAAAAGACCGAATCATCAAGAAAAACATTTTCTTGATATGTTTGGAGTTTAAATAGAATGTAAGAGTCGTGTAACATGGCAAATGATAATTATAAAGTCTATGAATCATCATCTTCCATTAAAATTTAGCATGACTTACTGTAATATAATCACGTTGGCCTGACATCATTATATTATACTAACTCATGCTTCAATTCCCAACACTACTTCAAATCATTCATAATTTAAACTTGAATTTTACCGAATATAGAAACTAAAACAGTTTCCTTTATGATTAACCTTTATGTTAAAGATATCGTAAAGAGATAATTAATTGCTGACAAGAATCGCTATAAAGATATCTTCAGAAATATCGAGGATATTTATAACGAAAGATACGGTGATATCTTAGAATTTCTAAGATCCAATGACGAGGACAATTCTTTTGTTTCCTCTGCATTTAATACTACCATATCTGAATCATTGGTTATCAATTCGAGATAGTTTCAAGAAATTTTATTTTTAGATGATTAAACGCTAATTGTAATCGTCAACGGTTCTAATGGCTGACGAATAGGCGTTGTTGATTTCAAAAGTAATGAATGATAATTTTGGTGGTTTGATGTGATAATTCATTGCAGAATACGAATGAATATAATTCATGAATGTAGTAATCTTGAGGAAGATAACACCTGTTAAAGCTTTACTTGAATTCCGATATGTTAATTTCAGAATGTGTAATTGATTTTGTATGAAGATGATTGTGTATCATTGTGAAGGTAGTGCATATAATTAATGATTTATGAATCGAAATTGAAGAATGTACAGTGTATTAATGTGAGATGTAAATATTTCTCGGGTATTACCTACCCGTTAAAATATCTTCACAATTAACAGTTTGTACAACAGAATTTACAATCTTTATGAAGATATACGTTCATATATGTATTCTTCAGATGTAATCATGGATTTAATGAGTTAATATATATTAAACTCATCTGATTTGCGGTTTGGAATGAGAGTAAATAATCTCCACAACCTTAGAGATTTCATAATTGTCGCGAAATATTTCGCTAATGAAGTTATGAATCAATACATTCTTCATTACACTTGATTTATTATGAAATAGAGTTTATTGTGTTGAAGCAGTGATTAACAATTGTTAAGTCATTAACGAAGGGTGTACATCATAGCATATTAGTGATATGAATTAACCAATTAGTACATACTAGTTGAGATTCTCACGTAATTGCTTAGTATGACAAGATTTATTATTGTTCCAAATCATATATATATAAGGTATACATATATAATTCTTCACAAAGAATGAGTCAATACATCTTAACTCTTTATTGCTAATATTCCTTGGTATCTTCGGGGCGTATGATGTTGATATCCGAGGTACCTAGTGTGATGTTGAGGCGTGGGATGCGGATGTTGTTGTTGGTGGTGGTGATGGTACTGGTGGTACTGGTCATGCTGCAGGTGCTGCTGCTGGTGTTCGTAGGTTTCGCACCAGATTTTCCAGAGCCACTACTCGAGCGCGAAGCTCGTTGACTTCTTCTATTATTCCGAGATGATTGGCGGTTGGAACAAGGGGGTGAATAAGATCTAGAATCTTCGATATTATATATTCGTGACGGGATACCCTGGAAAGAAGAGAGAAAATGGTGTTTCGGACTGGTTCGCCGGTAAGTGCTTCAGGTTTTTCGCCAAGAGGTGAATTTGGTTGGTGGAAGGGATCACCTTCTTCTTGCCTCCATTGATTGAGTCGGCTACGAACCCATCCCCAATTCATCCAGAATAGATGATGGCTGATTGGTTCGTTTGTTCCGGTTATGCTGCCGTGAGAGCTCGAGGAGTTCGAGAAATTCATATTATGTGTTTGGAATAGGGTTTGATATGAAAAGGGTATTGAATACTGAATGATATATTCGCCTCCTTGAATACGTATTTATAGCAAAAATATTTCCATGATTTACGGAGGAAATTTAGGAAAAGTGGTAGACAAAGTTTACTGGGATAGATATGATAAGATATAATAAGATATGATGTGTCTATATTCCAATAATGGCAGTATGACGTGTCGAGATCATAAAATGATAAGTATGTAATCTGATAATCTTTCGACTATAGACTTTCAATTCGTAATGGCCTATTCAGGTCTAGGGGCTTGAGCTATAGGATCCTTTAAATCGGTAATCCAAACCCTTCCATTCTAGAGTTTCGTAGACGCCATCCATCAAGAAAATTCAATGATCAAAAATAACGAGAAATCAAAGATTTTGAAAGTAATGAATATGAATAGTAGAGATTTCAAGAATCATTGATAACATTTCATGTAATACATATGTAATACACAAAACCATGATAGATGACAAAGGAATGTCGAGAATTTCAAAAATCATGGTGTCGCATTTTAATATGGTGGCGGAATTGGATAGTACTTAGGAGAATGAGCAGAGTTCTTAGATTGGCTTGGCATTCTAAGATAAGTAAAGTTTCTAAAGTATAGGGTAGCATTTAACAGTTAAAGGCAACAACTAAAGTCACTATGGTCAAGGATAGTTGTAGTCCTACATTGCTAAGGTACCTAATTGTATAAGGCACACATAAAATGCAATCCTGGTTCTCTACAACAACCTGCTCTGATACCAATCTGTGACACCCCAAAATAGGGCCTGGGGTATTTGTGTCTAATTATATCAAATCACAGTTGTATAAACGAGAACGACTCTACATGAGACGTTTTGTTGAGTTTTGCAGCGGAAGATAAATATGTCTTTAATTGATATGATATGTAGTGAAGACTCCAAGCATAGCAAGCAATCATCATCAAAGCAGTAGATATACAGCGGAAGCAATATTTAAGTACCTGAAAATAAACATGCTTAAAAAGGTCAACACGAGGTTGAGTGAGTTCATAGGTTTGTAATAAATAATGATTTCAGTAATAGATATAGACCACAAGATTAAATAAAGAAGATCTCGCAGATCTAAAAGTTGATCTCCCGCAGGATCAAAAGTTATGCCAGTGCGTGATATTTAGACTAAACGTTGTTTGCCCCGTGACAAGTTGTTTTGTCCTTGTCATTTAATTTCATTATCAAGTAATACAAAGACTTAGTCAAATGTATCAGGGACGTTACTCCCGATAGGCCTATCCCCAATAATTAAGAATGCCGCAGCAATTAAAAATATCACTATAGGGACTTAGTCGGACATAGCCGGGTATAGCATAGTTTAACAGTTGGTACTGATATTTTGACTAGACTTTCAAGTTTGCCCCGTACAAGTTATCGTTTATACTTGTCGGTTGGGGACTTGCTGGTCATAGCCCAACATATCATAGTTTAATAGTTGGTACTGATATTTAGACTAGACTTTCAAGTTTGCCCCGTACAAGTTATCGTTTAAACTTGTCGGTTGGGGACTTGCTGGTCATAGCCCAACATATCATAGTTTAATATTTGATACGTGTAAAACAGTTATAAAAGTTGCGCATGTATTCTCAGCCCAAAAATATATAAAAAGGGAGCAGATGAACTCACGATATTGTATGATATTTCGTAGTAATTACGAGTATGATGGTACTGAACATGTGCAGAGTTGACCTCGGGTTCACGAACCTATATCAAGTATATATATATTAACACAGATACTCGTAATCGAATAAGTTTATATATGTTATTTCGATTGTTATATATTTCTGTAGTTATATATATATATATATATATATATATATATATATATATATATATATATATATATATATATATATATATATATGTTTGATTGTTATTATATTAAAAATACCTAATTTGTTATACATGAATATTTATATAAGAATGTTATTATGTTTGTTATATGAAAATATAATTGTAGTATATGAAATAGGTGTATTCAATGTACAATATATTTATTTGTAAAAATAATTGTTTCGATAATAATGATTTACTAATAAGTATAATAATAATGGTAATAATAGTAATTTTATTACAAATGATAGTTTTACTAATAATTATAAAGTAAAGATGGTAGTTTTAGCAAAAATGATAACTTTTGTAAAAGTGATAATAACGATAGTAATTTTTAATAATAATAATACTAATAAAGATAATTTCACTTATGATAATAATAATACAATAATAACACTACTAATAATACTAGTAATAATAATTTTAGAAGTAACAATAATAATTTTAATATATGGTAACTTTTATTAGTAATAATAATTTTATCAATAATTAATAATACTAATGATAATATTTAGTAATAATACTAATAATAATAATAGTAATTATAATAATAACAATAATAATAACTGGAGTGAGTAACTACCTTAAGAGCCCCTTTTAAAAAAAATTGCCACGAACCGGGTTTGAACCCGTGACCTCACGCTCACACGCTAACACCCTTAACCATCCCTCTGTTCCTTTTATTTCTTATTTAAAACACAACTCAAAACTATATATCAAATATTTCTATCTGTTTCACCTTCTTCTTCTTCACCACATCAATCGACCCAGGATTATAGTTTGTAACAAACTAAGATTTGTTTGTTTTAGTAATTGTGAACGAAACAGAAATCATTTAGTTTGAGAGGATTAACAACAAAAAAAGAAAAAGAAAAAATAAAAATAAAAATGTTGCTGCTGTAGCTCGCAACTTTTTAAAAAAAAAAATTTGATTTTTAATTTGAGAACGTTTTGGCTAAAGATTACAACACGAATTACATTTCAAATCACTCCTAGAAATGTTCTCAATTATCAATTTAATTTAAAACATCAAAACGAACTCGAATTTTGCTAAGAACAAATCAGTTGACTTTTTATTTTTGAACTTTGACTCGAAAATTAGAACTCATTTTGAAGAATTGAAGGCTGAATCTTTGCAGATAGTTAGAATAAAAGATTCCTAACAATACTATATTTTTACATTTTGAAATGGTGATCGAATTCGATGGTTGGCTAAAAAGTGGAATAACAGAGTTGTAGGAATTGGTTTTTCTAAATTTTCTGTTTTTAAATTCTTGAAATGCAGTAACAGACTCATTATATAGCTTAATTATTTGATGCTATCACAATAATTGATCACTAATGTTTGTATTAAAATGGTGGTCGACAATTTTGTGACCAGTAGGACAATAATAATAAAAAAAATCACGATGTATAAAAAATTAAGAGCAGGTATATAAATTTGAAAAGCAGATCACAATCTTTAAAAAAAAAAATAAAAGGCAGATTTGCAAACTCACCATCCATTAAGAACACAGATATATACCTATTTGCTTTAATATAATAAAACCAGATCTCACAAATTAGGTATGTGTCGATCTTATATATATATATATATATATATATATATATATATATATATATATATATATATATATATATATATATATATATATATATTATTTAGTGTTAATAATTAATAAGTATTTTACTAATAATACTAATAATAACAAATGATAATAATGATGATAAAAAGGTAAAATATTAATATGACAATAAAAATGATAAGTTTAATTATAATTAATAATATTGATATTAATTATTGATATATTGTTAAAAAGATATTAATAATAATAATAATAATATTATAACAAATAAATGTTAATACACAATTATTTACAAATAAAGGCTCGTGAATCGTTGGAATTAGTTTAGGTTAAATGAAATCATATAAGAGTTTTTGATTAAATTTTGCCAGAAATTTCCGGGTTATCATATATATATATATATATATATATATATATATATATATATATATATATATATATATATATATATATATATATATATATATATATATATATATATATATATATATATATGTTATAACTTGAAAACGTTAACAAAGTATTAGACGTATAATACTTTACATGAACGCATTTGTTTCAAAATATATTTAAAATAATTATCAACGGAAATAAAAGATAATATCAAATGATTGAATTATCAGATACATTGAATTATGATTACGAGTCTCTGTTGAGAGGACCACATTGATTTGAGAAATCTTCCCATTTTAACAATATTCGGAAGATAGTAAAGTGATTTACAAGTAAGAACAAATATGTCAATTAACGAGAGTTAGACAAATATTAGTGGAAGACTAAATTACATAAGTAATAAATTGTAAATATATTAAATGTAATGACAAGTTGAAAATATAATTGCTATACAACTGTTATTAGTACTAATATCAATATCAGTATTATTAATATTATTAGATAAAAATGAAAACATGTAACTTGTTATATCTTCATTATTATTAGATATTATTATTATTATTAAAATATATAAAAATTTAATACTCATTATTATATAATATATTATTACATAATCTATAATATGTAATATTAATATAATTGTTATAATAATATTGTCATTAATTTTAATATTAATATTAGTGATACCAATATTATTATTTTAAAATATTATATATAAATATAAAATTTGATACATGTAAATTGTTATATCATTATTAATATTATTGTTGTCATTATTTGTATCATTGTTATTAGTAAAATTATAATCCTAGTTATTATTATGATTACTAAAAATATTATCACTAACTTGATTACTAAAATTAACATTTAAAGTTATTATTATCATTATTCTTATTATTCTTATTATGATAATAATATCATTAATATAATTACTATTTCTATTATTATTATTATTATTATTTGTTTCATTATTATTATTAATATTAATGTTAAATATTAATGTTTATATTATTAATACCATTATGTTTCTTTAATATATAGAATACAGATATATTCAGATATACAAAATATTATACAGATAAATATGCCAATTACATATATACAGTTATATGAATATATAAATACATTAGATATATAAATAAATATTGTAAAAGGGAGTATCCAGTTACCAATCTTTTTCAGGCTGTAGTAATTTGTTTTTTTCTGTCAATTAAGTCGTACAAATCAGTGTTGGATTATAGGAACGAATCCAAAGTCTGTTAGCAATCGTTCTCCATTTTTTTATTTAATTATTTTTTTACCTCTGATCATCTATTTGTTTTGTCGACCAAATTGCTATAAAACGTGTTTAATTCCAGCTGTATAGGATACCAATTGACATTACCATATCAATTATCACTTTCTTTTAATTTTATTCGATTAAACTTAACAGAAAGATTAAACAAACAGCTCGTACCTCTGTTTCTTCAACTTTTTAACCAAATTTCGAATTCGAATGAATTTTAAAAATGTAACAATGCAATTATGTTATAAATCTTCCACTTAAACTTTTTGGAAAACCTCAGGTTCCAATTTTCCTTATCGAGTTCTAATCCACGAGTCAAAGTTTTGGTTTTAAAAAGTCAACAATTGTTCTTCAGTTAAATTCGAACTTTTTGTTATGAATTAAGGGAAATTGGGGATTGAGAAAGTTTTCAGGAGGGATTTAAAGTCTTTTTCATGTTATACTTATAATCTAAAACGTCCTAAATATCCGAAATTGATTTTGAGTTCATGGGTTGTTCAAACGAGATGTTACAGATTTTTTTTTATATTGTTGTTTTGTTTTGATCAGTTCAAATAACCACACTGACCAATTCTATTTTAAAATCATAATATAAATTCAATTCATTAATTAGCTATTAGGATGGGAGTAGGAGGTCGATTGAAATTACAAAGAAGAAGATGAAACAGTGGACGTTGGTATATATATTTATGGGTAGGAATTAAATCAGAAAAACAGGAGGTGGGTTAATGGTTAAGGACGTTTGTGTGTGTGCGAGAGGTCGCGGGTTCGAGTCCGGTTCGGTGCATTTTTTTTTTAGAAAAGCTTATTTGAGGTAGTTTCTATTTTCTTTATTTTTGATTATTATTGATATTATTACTTTTATTATTATTGTTATTTTTATTAATTATGTTAATATTATTGTGTTATTATCACTAATATTAATTTTATGAGTATTATTATCATTAACATAACTAATATTGTTATTATTATCATTGTTATTATTATGATAATGATAATTGTTATTACTCCTAATATTTAGAAATATCATTAGTTTAATCAAATTAAGAGTATTATCAATTTCGTTAACATTAGTATAAGTATCATAATTACAATTAGGATTATTGTTATTATTTTTATTATTGATATTATTAGTATTACAATTATTATTATTACAAATTACAAATATTATAATTATATTTATAAGTATTAGAAACATTAATTATCATTAATATTTTTATAAGTAAGATTATTATAAATTTTGTCATTTTAGTATTATTATTATTAATATGATTATGATTAATATTAATATTAGTATCACTTTTGTAACTATTAGTATTATTAATCTTATAATTAGATAAAAGTATCATTTTTAACAATATCATTATTATTATTAAAATTATCATTTTTAATAAAGTTATTATTAGTATTATTATTATTCTTAGTAAATCATAAATATCAAAACCATCATTTTTTAAACAAATAAATATTTTGTATATAAAACATATTTATTACATATACTACAATTATATTAATAAGCCATATAACTATATATAAAACATATTAACATAACTTATATAAAAACTTATATACAACAAATTAGGTATTTTTTAGATATAGACATATTAATATAACTATATAAATAATAATCATTTTCAAATATATATACAAACTAAATATATATACATAAAGTTATAAGATATGAAATTGTTCGATTACGAGTATATATATATTAATATATATATATGAATGATATAGGTTCGTGAATCCGAGGTCAACCCTACACTTATTCAATGTCGTCATATGTATTTTTACTACAAAATACAGTATTGTTAGTTTCATTTGCTCCCTTTTTAAATGTTTTTGCAATATATATTTTTGGGACTGAGAATACATGCGCTGCTTTTATAAATGTTTGACGAAATAGACACAAGTACTCAAAACTACATTCTATGGTTGAATTATTAAACCGAATATCACCCCTTTTAGCTTGGTAACCTAAGAATTAGACAGACGAGAGGTTGTGTTCCTAATTGATGCGAATCTTAAAGATAGATCTATTGGGCCTAACAACCCCCATTCAGGTTATGGATGGCTTTAGTAGTTCGAGATTATTATTATACAGACGATAGGTTCTGTTTGGGGATATTCTATGCATTTTGTTAATGTCGGTTACCAGGTGTTCAATTCATATGAATGATTTTATCTTTATGCAGACGAGAGGTTCTGTTTATAAATATGAAAATATTGTGGTCTATTAAAATTATGGAAATGATCGATTATGATAACTAATGAACTCACCAACTTTTTGGTTGACACTTTAAAGCATGTTTATTCTGAGGATTGAAAGAAATCTTCCGCTGTGCATTTGCTCAATTTAAAGATATTACTTGGAGTCATTCATGGCATATTTCAAAAGACGTTGCATTCACGTCGTTGAGTTCAGTAAAGATTATGATTAAGTAAATGACAGATTAGATCATTTATAGTTGGATATTATGAAATGGTATGCATGCCTGTTAACTTTCGATGTAATGAAAGTTTATCTTTTAAAATGAATGCAATGTTTGTAAAATGTATCATATAGAGGTCAAATACCTCGCGATGTAACCATGTGTTATTGTATTCATTCTTATGTATTTGGACGGATATTTACAACAACAATGAATATGGGTAAGTTCAATGCTTAGTGAGTAACATAGAGAGTTAAGAATAAGTGTTCATAAAATTGGCACACTATAAATATCAATAATTATCCTTCATAACTCGTCTTGCTGGTAGCTAATATCTCTAGCGGTGATTGTTAAATCTTGACCATTCTCAAGTCTCGTGACATGACGTACCACATCAATGGAAGACATTTTAAATATAAATCCATAAGTTAATACATGTATAAAATGATACAATAATTTTTGTATCAACATTCATGTAAAACTTACCTCAGCTCGCTTACTCATTTATGTGCAACATATTATGTAATACCCGACCACATTCCTCATTTGGTCTTTTTAATCGGTATGTCCTCTTAGAACTACTTCAACGTTTAGTCTATCATGGACTCATTATTCATTATTACACCCGCTTCTCTTTCCTTTCTCAATCCTTTAAAGACTTCTTCAACATCTTAAAATTTAATTAGTATATACAACATATAGACAACAAAATATCGTCTACCATATTCATCACTTAAATCATAAAGTGGACACTATTACAACATACTTGAAACACATATCACGTTAATTCTTATCTTGTTAAGAAGCGTATCTTTCTTTATTTCACAATTGGACTTAAAATAACAATATTTACTTCACCAAATATCTACTTTATTAATTTACCATAAGCCAAAATGCGTGTTCCGTTCAACAATAATATTCATGAACATAACTTACAACACATCATAATATCGAACATACATTAGTTAGTAAATGAATCTACCTATGAAACTCACCTTGCTCTTGAACAAAGCCTTGAATGCTTCCAATTTCTTTCTCTTGATTAACACATATGAATATGATAATCACATTAACACTTAGACTTTTAAACAATTAATAAGATGATGTTTCAAACACCAACTATTTAACTTAACACTCTCATGAGTGTCTCACGACTTAACACTTGAATTCTTAACAAAATCTACTCAAATTCAAGTTTACACTTCATTGTGACATTTTCACAAACACTTGGTGTGCACAAGCATGCCATGTTCTTTAATCATTACTACAACAAGTCTTAATTCCACAATTTCACTTATCAAACTCAATTTAAGAACAACTATAGTTAATTATAATCAAAATTCATTTTTAACAATAATACATACTAAAAACCTTCAACTTATTAATAATTAATCATCAAAATACTTCCAAAAATCCACTTTTAAAAACCCACCAAATTCAAATCCAAATTTGGCTATCACATAACACAAATTGGACTTTAAAAATAATACCAAGACACCATCTAAACATAAACATTTATCCAATTCAAGTATTCAAACCTTACTTCAAGTTTCTTAAGAACCCTAACTTAAAATTGATGAAAAGAGGAGGGTGATGATGATTTTCTTGCTCCTACTATGATTTTTACACCCTCAATTGCTCAAATTCAAGTTTGCATGAAGTATAATTGTAGTGACCCGAACTTTTCCATGATTATATATATTAATTGAGATTGATATTTACATGACTAAATGTTTCCAACGTGTTAAGCAATCAAACTTGTTAAGACTTGATTAATTGAAATAGGTTTCATATAGACAATTGACCACCCAAGTTGACCGGTGATTCACGAACGTTAAAACTTGTAAAAACTATACGATGACATATATATGGTTATATATATAGTTAACATGATTTTATTATAAGTAAGTATCTCATTAGGTATTTTAACAATGAGTTATATACATAAAAATGAGACTATTAATTTAAGAAACTCGAAAACGATATATATAACGATTATCGTTATAACAACGTCTTACTAGGTACATATGAATCATATTAAGATATTGATACACTTGGTTAATTATGTTAAATTATAAGTAAATATATCATTAAGTGTATTAACAATGAACTACATATGTAAAAATAAGACTACTAACTTAATGATTTCGAAACGAGACATATATGTAACGATTATCGTTGTAACGACATTTAACTGTATATATATCATACTAAGATATAATATATATCATAATATCATGATAATGTAACAATTTAACATCTCATTTGATATAATAAACAATGGGTTAACAACATTTAACAAGATCGTTAACCTAAAGGTTTCAAAACAACATTTACATGTAACGACTAACGATGACTTAACGACTCAGTTAAAATGTATATACATGTAGTGTTTTAATATGTATTCATACACTTTTTAAAGACTTCAAGACACTTATCAAAATACTTCTACTTAACAAAAATGCTTACAATTACATCCTCGTTCAGTTTCATCAATAATTCTACTCGTATGCACCCGTATTCGTACTCGTACAATACACAGCTTTTAGATGTATGTACTATTGGTATATACACTCTAATGATAAGCTATTAGCAGCCCATGTGAGTCACCTAACACATGTGGGAACCATCATTTGGTAACTAGCATGAAATATCTCATAAAATTACAAAAATATGAGTAATCATTCATGACTTATTTACGTGAAAACAAAATTACATATCCTTTATATCTAATCCATATACCAACGACCAAAAACACCTACAAACACTTTCATTCTTCATCTAATTGATCTCTCTCAAGTTCCATCTTCAAGTTCTAAGTGTTCTTCATAAATTCCATAAGTATAGTTTCATAAAAATCAAGAATACTTCCAAGTTTGCAAGTCTACTTCCAAGCTTTCTAATCCATTCCAAGTAATCATCTAAGATCAAGGAACCTTTGTTATTTACAGTAGGTTATCTTTCTAATTCAAGGTAATATTCATATTCAAACTTTGATTCAATTTCTACAACTATAACAATCTTATTTCGAGTGAAAATCTTACTTGAACTATTTTCGTGTCATGATTCTGTTTCAAGAACTTTCAAGCCATCCAAGGATCCTTTGAAGCTAGATCTATTTTTCTCATTTCCAGTAGTTTTATCCAGAAAACTTGAGGTAGTAATGATGTTCATAACATCAATCGATTCATACATATAAAGCTATCTTATTCGAAGGTTTAAACTTGTAATCACTAGAACATAGTTTAGTTAATTCTAAACTTGTTCGCAAACAAAAGTTAATCCTTCTAACTTGACTTTTAAAATCAACTAAACAAATGTTCTATATCTATATGATATGCTAACTTAATGATTTAAAACCTGGAAACACGATGAACACTATAAAATCGGATATACGCCGTCATAGTGAAACCGGGGGCTGTTTTGGTTTGGATAATTAAAAACTATGATAAACTTTGATTTAAAAGTTGTTCTTCTGGGAAAATGATTTTTCATATGAACATGAAACTATAACCAAAAATTAAGGTTAAAATCAAAGTGAAAGTATGTTTTCTAAAATGGTCATCTAGACGTCGTTCTTTCGACTGAAATGACTACCTTTACAAAAACGACTTGTAACTTATATTTCTGACTATAAACCTATACTTTTTTGATTTAGATTCATAAAATAGAGTTCAATATGAAACCATAGCAATTTGATTCACTCAAAACGGATTTAAAATGAAGAAGTTAAGTTTAAAACAAGATTGGATACTTTTGATCTTTTTAACTACGGGAAATGTTTAACAAATCTATACAAATCATATCCTAGCTAACTTATATTGTATTATACATGTATTCTAAAATATTATGTAATCTTGGGATACCATAGATATGTTTGCAAATGTTTTGACATATCATATCGACCCATGTATATATATTATTTGGAACAACCATAGACACTCTATATGCAGTAATGTTGGAGTTAGCTATACAGGGTTGAGGTTGATTCCAAAAATATATATACTTTGAGTTGTGATCTAGCCTGAGACGTGTATACACTGGGTCGTGGATTGATTCAAGATAATATATATCCATTTATTTCTGTACATCTAATTGTGGACAACTAGTTGTAAGTTACTAACAAGGACAGCTGACTTAATAAACTTAAAACTTTAAAACGTATTAAAAATGTTGTAAATATATTTTGAATATACTTTGATATATATGTACATATTTGTTATAGGTTCGTGAATCGATCTGTGGCCAAGTCTTATTTTCGAGGAAGGAAATATCTGTGAAAGTGAGTTATAGTCCCACTTTTAAAATCTAATATTTTTGGGATGAGAATACATGCAGGTTTTATAAATGATTTACAAAATAGACACAAGTACGTGAAACTACATTCTATGGTTGAATTATCGAAATCGAATATGCCCCTTTTTATTAAGTCTGGTAATCTAAGAATTAGGGAACAGACACCCTAATTGACGCGAATCCTAAAGATAGATCTATTGGGCCTAACAAACCCCATCCAAAGTACCGGATGCTTTAGTACTTTGAAATTTATATCATATCCAAAGGGTGTCCCGGAATGATGGGGATATTCTTATATATGCATCTTGTTAATGTCGGTTACCAGGTGTTCACCATATGAATGATTTTTATCTCTATGTATGGGATGTGTATTGAAATATGAAATCTTGTGGTCTATTGTTACGATTTGATATGTATAGGTTAAACCTATAACTCACCAACATTTTTGTTGACGTTTAAAGCATGTTTATTCTCAGGTGAATACTAAGAGCTTCCGCTATTGCATACTAAAATAAGGACAAGATTTGGAGTCCATGTTTGTATGATATTGTGTAAAAACTACATTCAAGAAACATATGTCGATGAAATATATTTCTATTGTAAACCATTATGTAATGGTCGTGTGTAAACAGTATATTTTAGATTATCATTATTTGATAATCTACGTAATATTTTTAAAACCTTTATTGATAAAATAAAGATTATGGTTGTTTTAAAAATGAATGCAGTCTTTGAAAAACGTCTCATATAGAGGTCAAAACCTCGCAACGAAATCAATTAATATGGAACGTTTATAATCAATATGAACGGGACATTTCAGTTGGTATCCGAGCGTTGGTCTTAGAGAACCAGAAAATTTGCATTAGTGTGTCTTATCGAGTTTGCTAGGATGCATTAGTGAGTCTGGACTTCGACCGTGTTTTCTCTAAAAATGATTGCTTAACATTTTTGTTGGAAAATATATATTATTAACATGTAAATATTATGTGATATATTAATCTCTTAACATGTTTGATATTGTGTGATAGATGTCTACCTCTAGCATAAATCCCATTGACTCACCTAATAATAACGAAGAGTCGAATATATATTGGCAAGATTCACAAGTTCCCGAAGAACCGGAAGAAGAGGAAATGAAACCAGAAGATGAGGAACCGGAAGAAGAGGAACCAGAAGAAGAGGAACCAGAAGAAGAGGAACCAGAAGAAGAAGAGGTTCCGGAGGGGGGAATAGTAGGAACCACAGAAAACCGGTCAAATAAAAGAAAATCCTCAACCAATGGACCAAAGTTAATAATGGTCAATGGTGTTTCCGCTAAGGAAGCAAAATATTGGGAAAATTACCAATTTTTCGATGAATCGGATCTTGATGAGGATTCCGATGATGTTATAGAAATTACCCCGACACAATTTAATGAGGCAAAAGAAAATAATAAGGGAAAAGGCATCAAAATAGAGAAATCTGATTCCGACCCCGATGAACTTTATATGTACCATCAACACCCGTATTTTCAATATCGTGACAATAACCCGGGAACCTCTAAACCACCAGGTTTTCTAAACCAATGTGGAAAACGACGACTCGTATTAGAGGAACATTATATATCCCTAGAAGATTAGGAAAAAGAACCAAGTCCGAAGAAGAAGAAACCAGTGATTCAGATTAGAGGGGTGTGATCATGTTGTGTAATAAATGTATTGTAGTGTGCTTATACTTTTATGTTCTATGTAAAAATTGCTTGTATTATTTGTTTTTACGAATCTAATCCTTGTCTATTTTACAGTATAAAAACAAAATGGAAGTTAAGGGTAGACAACCGAATATTTTAGAAGACCTACCAGAGGATATGATTGAGGAAATCTTGTCTAGAGTCGGTCAGAATTCATCAGCACATTTAGTTATGGCGAAATTAACTTGTCAAACATTTGAAAGACTTTCCAGAAATGCCTTAGTTTATAAAAGGCTTTCCTTTGATAGGTGGGGTATATCACATTGGGGAGACTTTAAGTTACGCCGTGTTTTCTTTAAAGCGTTAAATGCAGGGAACCCAAATGCAATTTTACGCTACGGGTTAAGAACCTATTTTGACTCAACATAGGATTTCGTGAATTAGAAAGAGCTTCTAACATGCAACATAAAGAAGCATGTTATGCTTATGGGTTAGTGATGTTCGCTTCTTACCAAAGTGAGAAAAAGAACATCAGATTGCAGCTTTTAAATAAAACTTTCCCACAAGTGACGGATTCAGTAGTTGGGGTGAGAAACAAGGTTTTTAGATTATTTTCCACAAGACCAAGGATGGGAAGTCGTCTTAGTAAAACCAAAATGCATGACTTATTTCTGGACTTATGAATTACGTGTCTTTATTTCCTTTGCTGAACAACTTGCGTATTAACTAGATTTATCTTCAAAACTGTTCTGTATCATAGTGTACTATATTTTATGTTATATGTAATATAGCAAAGTTGTAAGTTTGAAGAATATTTGTATGTGATATATTATTATAATCAGTTTTTCATATGGAATTGTAGTAGTTGAATTGTATATTAGCTACTAAGTATGAACTTAACGGGTAGGTAGTACCCGGATTTAAACTTATAAAACGCTAATATGAAGAAAAAGCTTTTATAAATGAGTTCATATTATGCTACGAGATACTATTGACTACTCTTAATATTCTGTATGATTAAATTGTTTCAATTGACTATTTTGAAGGAAATGGCACCGACTACTCAACACACCTTGAATATGAGCGAAGAGGAATTTCGTGCCTTTCTTGCTTCAAACATAGCCGCAGTATAGGCCGCGCTACATACCAACAATAACTCTGAATCTAGCAATACAGCTAATGGCGCAAGAAATCGTGTAGGATGCTCCTACAAGGAATTCACTGCCTGCAAACCTTCAGAATTTGATGGGACCGAAGGACCAATCGGATTGAAATGGTGGACCGAGAAAGTTGAATCGGTGTTTTCCATAAGTAAGTGTGCTGAAGGAGACAAAGTGAAGTACGCTACGCATACCTTCACAGGTATTGCGTTAACATGGTGGAATACCTATCTAGAGCAAGTGGGACAAGATGCTGCTTACGCGCTACCGTGGTTAGCATTCAAGCACTTGATGAACGAGAAGTATCGTCCCAGAATCGAGGTTAATAAGCTCAAGTCAGAACTTAGAGGGTTACGAACACAGGGATTCGATATTACTTCGTACGAAAGACGATTCACAGAATTATGCCTATTATGTCCGAGAGCGTTCGAAGATGAGGAAGAGAAGGTCGACGCGTTTGTGGAAGGGTTACCGGAGAGAATCCAAGAAGATATAAGTTCACACGAGCCTGCCTCCATACAAAAGGCATGTAGAATGGCTCACAAACTAGTGAACCAGATTGAGGGAAGAATTAAAGAACAGGCGGCCGAAGAGGCCAACGTGAAGTTAGTCAAAATAAAGTGGGAGGAAAACGGTGATAAGAGTCACCAAAACTACAACAACTATCCCAACAATCGCAACATCAATCGCAACTACAACAAACGGCACAACAACAACAATAACTACAACAATCATCCCAACAACAATAACAACCGCAACAACAACAACAACAATCAGAAGCAGCTATGCCAAAGGTGTGAAAAGTATCACTCAGGGTTCTGCACCAAATTTTACAACAAGTGTAAAAGAAATGGTCATAGCGCGGCGAAGTGTGAGGTCTACGGACCAGGGGTTAACAGAACGAAAGGAACAAATGGTGTCGGAACGAGTAATGGCGGAGCAAGTAGTGTCGGAGCAAGTTATGCCAATGTAGTTTGTTATAAATGTGGAAAACTGGGCCACATTATTAGAAATTTCCCGAACCAGGAGAACACGAATGGACAAGGCCGCGGAAGAGTTTTCAATATTAATGCGGCAGAGGCACAGGAAGACCCGGAGCTTGTTACGGGTACGTTTCTTATTGACAATAAATCTGCTTACGTTTTATTTGATTCGGGTTCGGATAGAAGCTATATGAGTAGAGATTTTTGTGCTAAATTAAGTTGTCCATTGACGCCATTGGATAGTAAATTTTTACTCGAATTAGCAAACGGTAAATTAATTTCAGCAGATTATATATGCCGGAATCGAGAAATTAAACTGGGTAGCGAAATATTTAAGATTGATTTGATACCAGTAGAGTTAGGGAGTTTTGATGTAATAGTTGGCATGGACTGGCTGAAGGAGATGAAAGCAGAGATCGTATGTTACAAAAATGCAATTCGCATTGTACGAGAAGAAGGAGAACCCTTAATGGTGTATGGAGAAAAGGGCAACACGAAGCTACATCTTATTAGTAATTTGAAGGCACAAAAACTAATAAGAAAAGGTTGCTATGCTGTTCTAGCACACGTTGAGAAAGTACAAACTGAAGAAAATAGCATCAATGATGTTCCTGTCGCAAAAGAATTTCCCGATGTATTTCCGAAAGAATTATCGGGACTACTTCCACATCGATCTGTTGAATTTCTAATAGATCTTGTACCAGGAGCTGCACCAATAGCTTGTGCTCCTTACAGACTCGCACCCAGCGAGATGAAAGAACTGCAAAGCCAACTGCAAGAACTATTAGAACGTGGTTTCATTCGACCAAGCACATCACCATGGGGAGCTCCTGTTTTGTTTGTCAAGAAGAAGGATGGTACATTTAAGTTGTGTATTGACTATAGAGAGTTGAATAAACTTACCATCAAAAACCGTTATCCACTGCCGAGAATTGACGACTTATTTGATCAACTACAAGGCTCGTCGGTTTATTCAAAAATCGATTTACGTTCTGGATATCATCAAATGCGAGTAAAGGAGGATGATATTCCAAAAACTTCTTTTAGGACGCGTTATGGTCATTACGAGTTTATGGTTATGCCGTTTGGGTTGACTAACGCACCAGCTGTGTTCATGGACCTTATGAATCGAGTGTGTGGGCCATATCTTGACAAGTTTGTCATTGTTTTCATCGATGACATACTTATTTACTCAAAGAATGATCAAGAGCACGAAGAACATTTGAGAAAAGTGCTAGAAGTATTGAGGAAAGAAAAACTGTACGCTAAGTTTTCAAAGTGTGCATTTTGGTTGGAAGAAGTTCAATTCCTCGGTCACATAGTGAACAAAGAAGGTATCCAGGTGGACCCGGCAAAGATCGAAACCGTTGAAAAGTGGAAAACCCCAAAAACTCCGAAGCATATACGTCAATTTTTAGGATTGGCTGGTTACTACAGAAGATTCATCCAAGATTTCTCCAAAATAGCAAAACCCATGACTGCATTAACGCATAAAGGGAAGAAATTTGAATGGAAGGATGAACAAGAGAAGGCGTTTCAGTTATTGAAGAAAAAGCTAACTACGGCACCTATATTGTCATTGCCTGAAGTGAATGATAATTTTGTGATTTATTGTGACGCATCAAAGCAAGGTCTCGGTTGTGTATTAATGTAACGAACGAATGTGATTGCTTATGCGTATAGACAATTGAAGATTCACGAGCAAAATTATACAACTCACGATTTGGAATTGGGTGCTGTTGTTTTTGCATTAAAGACTTGGAGGCATTATTTATATGGAGTCAAAAGTATTATATATACCGACCACAAAACTCTGCAAAATATATTTAATCTGAAGCAACTGAATATGAGACAACGCAGGTGGATTGAACTGTTGAATGATTATGATTTTGAGATTCGATACCACCTGAGGAAGGCGAATGTGGTAGCCGACGCTTTGAGTAGAAAGGACATAGAACCTATAAGGGTAAAAGCTATGAATATAATTATTCGTACTAACCTTACTACTCAAATAAAGGAGGCGCAACAGGGGGTTGTAAAAGAAGGAAAGTTGAAGAATGAGATACCCAAAGGATCAGAGAAATATCTTAATATTCGGGAAGACGGAACCCGATATAGGGCTGATAGAATTTGGGTACCAAGGTTTGGAGATGTGAGAGAAATGGTACTTAAAGAAGCACATAAAACCAGATATTCAATACATCCCGGAGCGGGGAAGATGTATAAAGATCTCAAGAAATACTTTTGGTGGCCGGGTATGAAAGCCGGTATTGCTAAATATGTAGGAGAATGTTTGAAGTGTTCTAAGGTCAAAGATGAACATCGGAAACCATCAGGTCTACTACAACAACCTGAAATTCCGGAATGGAAATGGGAAAACATTACTATGGATTTCATTACTAAATTGCCAAGGACTGCAAGTGGTTATGATACTATTTGGGTAATAGTTGCCGTCTCACCAAGTCAGCACACTTCCTGCCAATGAGAGAAGATGACAAAATGGAGAAGTTGGCACGATTGTATTTGAAGGAGGTTGTCTCCAGACATGGAATACCCGTCTCTATTATCTCTGATAGGGATGGTAGATTTGTTTCAAGGTTCTGACAGACGTTGCAACAAGCATTGGGGACTCGTCTAGACATGAGTACTGCCTATCATCCACAAACTGTTGGGCAGAGTGAAAGGACGATACAAACACTTGAAGACATGCTACGAGCATGTGTTATTGATTTCAGAAACAGTTGGGATCAACACCTACCGTTAGCAGAATTTTTCTACAACAACAGTTATCATTCAAGTATTGAGATTGCGCCGTTTGAGGCACTTTATGGTAGAAAGTGCAGGTCTCCGATTTGTTGGAATGAAGTGGGGGATAGACAGATTACGGGTCCGGAGATAATACAAGAAACTACCGAGAAAATCATCCAAATTCAACAACGATTGAAAACCGCCCAGAGTCGACAAAAGAGCTACGCGGACAGTGAAAGAAAAGATATAGAGTTTGAAATTGGAGAAATGGTCATGCTTAAGGTTTCACCTTGGAAAGGCGTTGTTCAATTTGGTAAACGGGGGAAACTAAATCCAAGGTACATTGGACCATTCAAGATTATAGATCGTGTCGGACCAGTAGCTTACCAACTGGAGCTACCTCAACAGCTCGCGGCTGTACATAACACTTTTCACGTCTCAAATTTGAAGAAATGTTTTGCTAAAGAAGATCTCACTATTCCGTTGGACGAAATCCAAATCAATGAAAAACTTCAGTTCATTGAAGAACCCGTCGAAATAATGGATCGTGAGGTTAAGAGACTTAAGCAAAACAAGATACCGATTGTTAAGGTTCGATGGAATGCTCGTAGAGGACTCGAGTTCACCTGGGAGCGTGAAGATCGGATGAAGAAGAAATACCAGCATCTATTTCCAGAAGATTCGTCAACACCTTCAACAGCTTAAAATTTCGGGACGAAATTTATTTAACGGGTAGGTACTGTAGTGACCCGAACTTTTCCATGTTTATATATATTAATTGAGATTGATATTTACATGACTAAATGTTTTCAACGTGTTAAGCAATCAAACTTGTTAAGACTTGATTAATTGAAATAGGTTTCATATAGACAATTGACCACCCAAGTTGACCGGTGATTCACGAACGTTAAAACTTGTAAAACTATACGATAACATATACATGGTTATATATATAGTTTACATGATTTTATTATAAGTAAGTATATCATTAGGTATTTTAACAATGAGTTATATACATAAAAATGAGACTATTAATTTAAGAAACTCGAAAACGATATATATAACGATTATCGTTATAACAACGTCTTACTAGGTACATATGAATCATATTAAGATATTGATACACTTGGTTAATTATGTTAAATGATAAGTAAATATATCATTAAGTGTATTAACAATGAACTACATATGTAAAAATAAGACTACTAACTTAATGATTTCGAAACGAGACATATATGTAACGATTATCGTTGTAACGACATTTAACTGTATATATATCATACTAAGATATAATATATATATATATATATATATATATATATATATATATATATATATATATATATATATATATATATATCATAATATCATGATAATGTAACAATTTAACATCTCATTTGATATAATAAACAATGGGTTAACAACATTTAACAAGATCGTTAACCTAAAGGTTTCAAAACAACATTTACATGTAACGACTAACGATGACTTAACGACTCAGTTAAAATGTATATACATGTAGTGTTTTAATATGTATTCATACACTTTTGAAAGACTTCAAGACACTTATCAAAATATTTCTACTTAACAAAAATGCTTACAATTACATCCTCGTTCAGTTTCATCAACAATTCTACTCGTATGCACCCGTATTCGTACTCGTACAATACACAGCTTTTAGATGTATGTACTATTGGTATATACACTCCAATGATCAGCTCTTAGCAGCCCATGTGAGTCACCTAACACATGTGGGAACCATCATTTGGTAACTAGCATGAAATATCTCATAAAATTACAAAAATATGAGTAATCATTCATGACTTATTTACATGAAAATAAAATTACATATCCTTTATATCTAATCCATATACGAACGACAAAAAACACCTACAAACACTTTCATTCTTCAATTTTCTTCATCTAATTGATCTCTTTCAAGTTCCATCTTCAAGTTCTAAGTGTTCTTCATAAATTCCATAAGTATAGTTTCATAAAAATCAAGAATACTTCCAAGTTTGCAAGTCCACTTCCAAGCTTTCTAATCCATTCCAAGTAATCATCTAAGATCAAGGAACCTTTGTTATTTACAGTAGGTTATCTTTCTAATTCAAGGTAATATTCATATTCAAACTTTGATTCAATTTCTACAACTATAACAATCTTATTTCGAGTGAAAATCTTACTTGAAATGTTTTCGTGTCATGATTCTGTTTCAAGAACTTTCAAGCCATCCAAGGATCCTTTGAAGCTAGATCCATTTTTCTCATTTTCAGTAGTTTTATCCAGAAAACTTGAGGTAGTAATGATGTTCATAACATCAATCGATTCATACATATAAAGCTATCTTATTCGAAGGTTTAAACTTGTAATCACTAGAACATAGTTTAGTTAATTCTAAACTTGTTCGCAAACAAAAGTTAAACCTTCTAACTTGACTTTTAAAATCAACTAAACACATGTTCTATATCTATATGATATGCTAACTTAATGATTTAAAACCTGAAAACACGATGAACACCATAAAATCGGATATACGCCGTCGTAGTGAAACCGGGGGCTGTTTTGGTTTGGATAATTAAAAACTATGATAAACTTTGATTTAAAAGTTGTTCTTCTGGGAAAATGATTTTTCATATGAACATGAAACTATATCTAAAAATCAAGGTTAAACTCAAAGTGAAAGTATGTTTTCTAAAATGGTCATCTAGACGTCGTTCTTTCGACTGAAATGATTACCTTTACAAAAATGACTTGTAACTTATATTTTCGACTATAAACTTATACTTTTTCTATTTAGATTCATAAAATATAGTTCAATATGAAACCATAGCAATTTGATTCACTCAAAACGGATTTAAAATGAAGAAGTTATGGGTAAAACAAGATTGGATATTTTTGATCTTTTTAGCTACGGGAAATGTTTAACAAATCTATACAAATCATATCCTAGCTAACTTATATTGTATTATACATGTATTCTAATATATTATGTAATCTTGGGATACCATAGACACGTATGCAAATGTTTTGACATATCATATCGACCCATGTATATATATATTATTTGGAACAACCATAGACACTCTATATGCAGTAATGTTGGAGTTAGCTATACAGGGTTGAGGTTGATTCCAAAAATATATATAATTTGAGTTGTGATCTAGCCTGAGATGTGTATACACTGGGTCGTGGATTGATTCAAGATAATATATATCCATTTATTTCTGTACATCTAATTGTGGACAACTAGTTGTAGGTTACTAACGAGGACAGCTGACTTAATAAACTTAAAACTTTAAAACGTATGAAAAATGTTGTAAATATATTTTGAACATACTTTGATATATATGTACATATTTGTTATAGGTTCGTAAATCGATCCGTGGCCAAGTCTTATTTTCCAGGAAGGAAATATCTGTGAAAGTGAGTTATAGTCCCACTTTTAAAATCTAATATTTTTGGGATGAGAATACATGCAAGTTTTATAAATGATTTACAAAATAGACACAAGTACGTGAAACTACATTCTATGGTTGAATTATCGAAATCGAATATGCCCCTTTTTATTAAGTCTGGTAATCTAAGAATTAGGGAACAGACACCCTAATTGACGCGAATCTTAAAGATAGATCTATTGGGCCTAACAAACCCCATCCAAAGTACCAGATGCTTTAGTACTTCGAAATTTATATCATATCCGAAGGGTGTCCCGGAATGATGGGGATATTCTTATATATGCATCTTGTTAATGTCGGTTACCAGGTGTTCACCATATGAATGATTTTTATCTCTATGTATGGGATGTGTATTGAAATATGAAATCTTGTGGTATATTGTTACGATTTGATATATATAGGTTAAACCTATAACTCACCAACATTTTTGTTGACGTTTAAAGCATGTTTATTCTCAGGTGAATACTAAGAGCTTCCGCTGTTGCATACTAAAATAAGGACAAGATTTGGAGTCCATGTTTGTATGATATTGTCTAAAAACTGCATTCAAGAAACATATGTCGATGTAATATATTTCTATTGTAAACCATTATGTAATGGTCGTGTGTAAACAGTATATTTTAGATTATCATTATTTGATAATCTACGTAATGTTTTTAAAACCTTTATTGATAAAATAAAGGTTATGGTTGTTTTAAAAATGAATGCAGTCTTTGAAAAACGTCTCATATAGAGGTCAAAACCTCGCGACGAAATCAATTAATATGGAACGTTTATAATCAATATGAACGGGACATTTCAATAATCATTCAATTTTGAAAGCTCTAGATTCTTGATTGTTATGCTCGTTCTTCTTTTTCTTCCTGCTCAAAATCCTTCCATCCTCTCTCTATTCTCTCTCAACTCTCTCTCTACAAGGAAAGAGTCTAGAACTCATAAGTATAGATGCACAAAATATCCGATCCGGATCCGAAATCCGGTATCCGATCCGGAACCGGATCATATAAAAACCGGACACAACAAATCCGATCCGATCCGGTAGGATCCGAACCGGTTAGAACTGGACATGGGATTGAATTAGAACCGGATAAAAAGCGGATCAAATCCCGGATCTTGTCCGGATATTTTTAGAACCGGATATATCCGGATTTTTTGGTATTTGATTTGGAAAGTACTTTTTGGGTCTGTGAGTGTGAAAGCAACCGTTTGGTACTTTTGTTGATATATCCGTTTGGCACTTTTTTTATTTATTTATTAATATTAATTTGAAGTGTTGTTGTATCTTTTGTTGATGTATCCGTTTGGCACTTTTGTTTTTTTTTTTTTTTTTTTTTTTTTTGTGTTTTATTTATTTATTAATTTGAAGTGTTGTTGTTGTATTATAAATAGATGTTAAATGTTAAGGTTGAAAACACACCAACAAAATTACTCTCTATTATCTAATTACCCTCTAAACTCTACTTAATAATCCTATAATGGATAATTCACAAGCTTCCGCTTCCGATTCCGCTTCGGTTGGAACATCTGCACACGGTTACACCAACGCCGATGTTATAAAAATTAAAAATACGAGCCGAAAAGGTGACGTCTGGTCCAAATTCGAATTGTGTGTGATGAAAGATGGAGTCGAAAAAGCTCGTTGTACACAATGTATGAAGTTCCTAGGTACTTCGGGCAACACTACATTAAGAAAACATCTTGAACGAAGTTGTAAAGCAACCGAAGACCCGACACAAGCTACACTCGGCCGGGATGCTTCGCTTTTTGTATACGATGTCGAAGCTCTTCGGCAAGATTTGTCAAGGTTTGTCATTCAACAAGCGCTTCCTTTCAACCACTTCGACAATCCAAGGCTCACGGAGCTAATTCGGAATCGACTACAACCGCGATATAACAATGTAAGTCGTACCACCTTAAGACGTGACGCCTTTAAATTATGGAAAAAAGCTAAAATTGAAATAATTGAAGGTTTTCGAACATATAAACATAGTGTTTCTATAACTTGTGATGTTTGGACCGCACCACATGGAACGGCAAATTCTTATTTAGCCGTTACCGCTCATTGGTTTCATCCCGATTCGTGGCTTTTAATGAAACGTGTTATCGATTTTAAAATATTTGGTTATCCACATAACGGTAATAATATAAGAACGGTTTTACAAGACACGTTAGAAGAATATAATTTAATCGATAAAGTTTTTACAATTTCGTTAGATAATGCGTCTAATAACAATGCTGCCATGGGTGAGTTAAAAATTGCACTTAAACCGATTTTAAATGGTGCATTTATTCATACGCGTTGTGTTGCTCATATTATAAACTTGGGAGTTCAAGCTTGTTTAGCTTTTGTTTCTCCATTAAAAGATAAATTTAGAAGATTATTAGTAACGATTTATCGTACGAGCAACGCACGACATAAAAACTATAAGGCTTTTGTTAAAGATTGTCATGGCACTTGGTTAGGTCCTTATTTTGATAATAATACAAGATGGAATTCTACTTGTTTAATGTTCGAAAACATTTTGCGTCAAAAAGAAACGTTAATTGGTTTTAATAGAAGACTACTTAGAAAGGGATTTTCCGAGCCAATTAGTGACGAAGAATGGGAAGACTTGGAATTATTAACAAGTTTTTTACAAGTTTTCAAAGAGGCATCGACAAAATTATCGGGTGTTTATTACCCAACTAGCGTACTAGTTTTAGAACAATTTTATATAATGACGGAAAAAATATGCGAATTTGCGAACTCAAATAATATTATTTTTAGACAAGCGATTTTTCATATAAGAAAAAAACTACGAAATTATTTTGGAGAGATACCGAAGGTATTTTTATGTGCGGCCGCACTTGACCCACGATTAAATGTTAATGGTGTTGAACAATTGATGTCAAGAATATATACCAACTTTGATTGTACGTATGGTATTTTAGAAGACGAACCCAACTATATAAATAACCAAGCACACGAATTTAATGAAGTTTTTGAGAAAATGTTTGGTATTTATGCAACAAAATATGGTCGACAGTCAACCCCAATTGTTGACCAACCGGGTTCATCTTCTCGGGGTGTAAGGGCTAAAGACCTCAAAATAAGTCTTTTTAACTTAGTGCGTGAAGACGCTTCCAAACGTGCACGAACATCGGCACCGACAAGCGAGTTGGGAAATTATAAGATGGCAAACTTTGCACTAAACATGAATGAAGATGAATTTCACAACCTTGACATTTTAAAATGGTGGGAAACAAAACAAGACACATATCCGATATTAAGCGCTATGGCTCGTGACTTATTTACCGTTCAAGCTTCAACCGTAGCTTCCGAATCGGCCTTTTCTTTGAGTGGTCGAATTATATCCGAAAGAAGGTCAAGACTTACCCCCCAAGCCGTGAAAGTATGTGTATGTTTGAAAGATTATTTGGATGGGGTAGAAAGGATACAAGATCAAACTTCATTAGAAGGTCCGTTATATAATGACGTTGAAGAATGTATAGAGTATGAAGAAAATGTTGCGGGATTATCACCTACATCAACCGAAAATAATACCGACGAAGAACGAAACGAAGTGGATGAAGGCTCATTTGAACCGTTTGATTTAGACCAAACCGATATTTACCAATGCACACAAGCTTACAATTCTCTAATTGATGACCCCGAATTTGAAGAATACGATCGAACCCACGAGGCTCATCATAACACATTTTAAACATTAGACAACTAAAGTATAACGGGTGATGGCAATGCCGAAGCTCGATATACTTTAGTCTTAATACATTCTTGGGTGATGGCCATGCCGAAGCTCGAAATGTATTATTTATGTATTGTTCGAATAAATCAATAAAAGTGTTGTTATTTTTATTATTGTATCGTTCGAATAAAATTGTTATTTTTATACTTGTGTTGTTCGAATATTGTTATTTATAACATGTCTTTATATCGGTTATATTATTGTTGTTCAAACGTTAAAAAAATTCGAATCGGTTCTGGAAAAAAATCTGAAAAAAATCCGATTGAAATCCGAAAAAGAACCGGTTCTGGAAAAAAATCCGAAAAAAATCCGACGCCAAAATCCGGAACCGGATCCGGAACCGGTTCTAGAAAATCCGGACAAAAAAAATCCGGTTTTTTTTTGTCCGGATCCGATTTTTTATCCGATTTGTGCATCTATACTCATAAGACTCCAAATGAAGTAATTTACATTGATTATTTCCGTTAAACTATTTTGAAGTACCTTTATTTAATGACTGTTTATTAAACTTTAATGCGAATGCTTTTCGGAAACGTCTCATATAGAAGGCGTGACCGTTAACTGTGGAACCAGAGTTAATACGCCGTTAGTCGATTTTGACGGGGTATTACACATTCATTGTACATACAAATGTTGTGATATACAAACTTTGTTATGGCCTGATGCCAAGTTATACAAAGATTTTGTTACGCAGATACAAACTTTCTTACAGCCACGCTACGTACTAACAGCATATACTTCTGCTTCAAATATAGGATGATGGGCTTTGTTCATTCTTTTGGTTTTTTGGGTGCTGGTGTGATGCTACCATCTGCATTAAATAGAAGTTGTTCTTATGTTGTTTTGCAGGTGAAGTGTATTAATTTTTTCTATTTAGAATACATGCATTAATAAAAAACATAGTCAACTGACGACTAAGAACTTAACATGTAAAACTAAAGTGAACATAAAAATTCCTCAATTGTCTCCACTAAGCGATCTTCATCTTTATACAAAACCATAGCGGGCAAGAGCTCATGCATTTTGTGGTTGTAATTTCAGAGCTTATGAAAGGCTCCAAAATATGGTTTCTCATGTTCAGCATATGCAAACACATTCCTTAAGCATTCGAAAACAATTTCTATAATATTTAAGCATATACAGTAGCATTTAAACCTCTAGTTAGCGCCACCACTATATATTTAGAGAACCACAAACAATAGCCCTTAAGCTAAAGTTAAAAACCTTTTCAACTCAAAGGATATAGATATTTAGATAACACTACCACTTGCTAATTTTTTTCTAATACTTTATTAAGTACATAAGGACTTCGAAATTCACCTCCTTTGTAATCAATATAATCTCCACATTATAACGCCCCTAAACTCGTACCAGAAAACAACCAAAAGCCAAACTTACTGGAGGTAGTAACCTAAACATAAAAAGCATATGAGCCAATAACAAACACATCATTCGAGCAATAAACTCATAAGTAAATACCTGAAACCTCATGTGGAACGGATGAGTCACACAATGACCAGCACTCCGGATGTATGTGACTAATAGAAGTCTGCACAAACTCGTTAGATGAAGTACTGTGTACTGCAAGTATGACCAGAAATAGTATCAAAAAACATATATGAAAGCCTTAAGTAGCAGAAATAAGACAATTACATGAAATAAATGGTAAAACTACATTTGTGGTCATACTTGAACAAATTACAGAAGTAGCCAAATCGAACACATAGGTTCTTTTTTCTCCCAAATCTATAGATTCGAGTGCGTTAATAAAACTTACCAATATCATTATAAATTAACAATGTGCTTCATAAACTATAAGCTTACCCATTTCAATTTCTAGCATTCCTTCAGTTATGAATGGCAGAGTGCGTAGCAATATTAAACATGGCTAAACCTTAAGATGGTGGTTAAATGCAGAAGATATATTTGAATCACTACTAGCAGTTGTATTCCACATCTTTTGAAAAGAAAAAAAAAAGAGAAATGAGGCTTAGATATGTACAAAGCCAAGCAAGAGGACACGAATCACCATGGCTACAACCTGTAGGTTGCCCAGCCAAGATACGTATGCGTTCTTTCTCATTGCTCAACCAAGTTCCCATGTACTCATCATCATAGCCTTTATTTTTAGAAATTTGGGAACTGCAAGTGGCATTAAACATACTCATTAACTGAAAAAGAGTTGCTAATCCACCAAAAGATTAACTTTTAATCATTTAGCGACGCAACTGCTGCCAAGTTTGAGGTTGGATACCATATGTCCTAAGACAGCAATGTAGCTTCCCAAAAGAAACCAAAGGTTTGGTCACAAATGATTGAATATAGATGCAACTTAAATGCTGCGTTGCCAATACATTAACCCTAAGAAAGAGAACATGCTTAAGAACAGCTGCAACATAAATGTAGCCCCGCCAATGCGTCAAACATCTACTCATCGATGTTAGATAAGCCACAGAAAATCATCATGTTAACAGTGAATTAAAAATCACAGATGTAGGTACTTTCACACGGGCCAAATCAATGAACATTAGCCAAGAATCAATTTTCAGACCTACAGAACACACATACGACCAGCAAACCACTCAAGCCAACAATCTCAATAACAAGAATCCATAAATTATAAAAATCGTCAAGATATGACCATGTTCAATAACACACGTACTACCCTTGTTCTAATCATGGGAACACAGATCACCATGGCTGCAACTCATATGTTGTCATGCCAAGATTTGACATGTTTTTATACCATTGTAAGGCTCAAGCTATGAGCACTTGTAATCACAGCCTCACATTATCACATTAACAATGTTTCACAACATATAGTCAGAGCAAAACCATATTTTCAAATTAAATGAAAGCAAAGTAGGGTCTTGAACGGAGCGGAATCGCTGCCAAGTCAAAAGACATTTGCGAACATAGCTCGTCCAAAGACGGGTCCTCAAATAAGCAAAATTGGTTCCAAGTCAAAAGACATCGACAAACCATCTCCAAAGCAACAAAAGTCAGTAATTATCAACGACTATTTTATTGCCTAAAAATAATTAACAACCAAAGATCATAAACTAAGCACAAAACAGCCAGCAAACAAACGCCAATTACAATTTATGTAAATGAAACTTACTGTTGAACACATGTTACATCCACCATTACCAATTACCATCGCAACTGAATCCCAACATGTAAGGCATAAACCCACATACAATCTCTGATATAACAACAAAAAGTAACCTTTAGTAACTAAAAACACATTCTATTTTAAGAAAAAAATTAGGGAACTAAGTACTCACCAGCAGCGATGGTGACGGTTTGATAAGAATTACTTAAAACCCTAATTTCTTATGGCAACCACAGTGGTTACAACAGCCATAGCCTAGGTTGGCGATTTGTCGACCAAAACCCTAATTTCAGGCGTCAATCTCAAAAGATTCTTAGTATTAAGTCAAAAGATGATTAATCTCACAAAGTTATAAATGAAGAATCATTCATCAATAACATCGTAGGTAATAACATTAAATTGAGAACGATTACGACGTGAAACTCATTTAAACCTTTAATCGCAATAGAGCATGAAATAAATCGCCAGAGGTGAAGATGTTTAAGTGAGAACTAGTGTAATGACCCTTCTAACCAGGGTTAGTTTAATGAAACAGTTTAATGTTAGGTATTAAGTGAACGTATATACTAAAGTTATTTAGTTTAATGACCCGTGAAATCACATAGTTCAACTAAGAAACTCGTCAGCTGAACATTTCATCAAACACCTAAAATGCATATTTAACAATCCACATCTTTCAATCATAAGAGATAATATTTAGGGCCAATTTATTTTAAAAGTGTAAATTAAAATATAAATGTAGAATTGATTCCTTCTCCTTAACTTTTATACCTTCTCGTACTCGATTCAAAATAATTAATTAAAATAATTTAATTTTAATAATTAAAATAATTATTAATAAGATTTAATAATAATAATTAAGTAATAAGATTTAATTTTAATTCAAAATTATTTTGATTAATGACATCACTCATCATACTTAGATTTTTTTCTTTTTCTTTTTGATTTTTTCTTAACAAAGGAATTACTCTAATAATTACATCATCATTTTAGATAGATGTGAGAATGACGGTGGATATACAACGGTGGTGATGGTTACTTTTCCCACCGACTATTAAGATTAGAAAAGGTAGATTACGACAATTGTTTTAAGTGTGTTTCCTAAAAATGCAAGTAAAATGACATAGCCTATAAGCTGCTATTCTTTATATAGAATTATAAATATAAATATATTAATATATTAATATTAATATTAATATTAATATTTAATATTTATATTACAACAAGAAAAGGCTGTAATGTCGTTTTGTATATTAATTTGGTCACCACTTCATGTTTTGATTATGGGTATAACTTATCAAAATCCACACGTGTCACCTTATCATTATACTATACTATATACTAATTGTGGACAAGAAACTCAAAGAGGAACCGCCACATACCCCGGAAAACTGTTATAATGTAGCACTTCCAACAATTTACTGTAGCACTTTTTTTTTTAAAAAAAAACCTTGAACAGCCAGAAGGTTATGGCAATTTTTCATCATTATAGCCGGTTCTTCACAAAATACAATTCCACTTCCACCATTAACCTTCTGCCACCAGTCACCACCCACCACCGTAGACAACCACCAAAGGCACCAACAGTGATCATCATCTACACCCAACACCACATACACTGTTCGTTGATTTTAAAAAAAAAAAAAAATAGAAGTACTGTCAAACCCATTTTCAAACCCATGTATGCTTATAACAAAACCAAGATTTCAACATTTTGGAAGTTATTAACATAAAGTACAAAAACATCAAACATTTAACAAAAACATCAAACATTTAATAAAGACATCAACATTAGAAAACTATATAGCTAAAGCGTATAAAAAAAAGTTTTGCTCTGTTTAGATTCAGTGTTAGAGAAATAGGGTAGTCACTACCGTGAACCACCATCGTAAGCCACCACCTTAAGCCACCACCGTCAGCCATCACTACCGATCAGTAAAGGAGAAGGTTTTGACGGAAAAGAAAAGGGTGGCGGTGTGGAGGAGTGAGATGGTTCTAATCTGTGAGATGGCTTGCGAGTACAGATCAGCGAAGGAGGTGACCTTTGGTGTAGATTCGCGGGGGTTTTGTGGTGATGGGCCACGACGACATGGTGGTGTTAGGCGGCGGCGGCGGCCGGATTTCAGAGAGAGAGAGATGTAGACTTGGGGTTTTTGTTAATGTAAAAACATGACTAATGAAATTAAATTTTAGATTTTGGGTTTTATTTGAGGAGATACTAAGATGGGGCTGGACTGATTGGAGCTCCGTATTATACTATTATTATTATACTACGTATAAAGGGGTGACTTTTGGAATTATGGAATGAATATATACGGGAGTTTATGTCACAAAATAATTTAAATGATGGTACTCCATAAAAATATAAATAGTACAGTAAATCTTTGAAATATAGAGTAGAACTTTATAAATTAGTCTATTATTTTTCCAAACTGTATTTTCTTCTATTTTTAATATACGTGTTACATTACCAAGTACTTGAAAACTAAGATTGAATTTGTTTAAGTATTAAAAATTAATAATTAATTTAATACTAACGTTTAAATAAAGGCATTGTTTTGTGATTCCGTTGGACTCGCTAGAAACAAAATATTTTAACTGAAAGCATAGTTTTGTAGTGACGAAAGTATTTCCCGCACTTTTCAATTGTTTTCAAAACAACTTTCGTAAATTCAAATTTCATTAAACAAATTTTGTATACGTGAATAGATTTTCATTAATAATCTTACTCAAAATGTAAATTCAACCAACCGTTAATCGACAAAGATCGCCTTCTTCAATTAACCGACTAAAACCATCCCGCAGCGAAGCGCGGGTCTTTTTCCCTCGTTATATACATATTTGGTCAAAACGGTGGGCATTAGCAGACTAGCAGCTGAATAAATTTGGGCCTTGGCCCAATAGCCTAAATACTAGTTTGTTTTAATATGGAGGAATCAGGAATGTGACTCATTTGACTAGTGAGTAGTGGCGTTCACTTTAAAATGAAAAGACTAAACTATCCTTATGCGTATTAATTTAACTGGGTAGTGTAACGTGTGTTAGCGTAAAAGATGAACACTGTGCATTTTATAACATGTGAGGCGATCGTTGTACTTATTTTGTTCTTAAAATGATGATCGGTGTAATTTTATATAAAGAACAAGAACTAAAGGTATAGTTTACTCGTAAAAAAAGTATAATAATGGTATACTCTTATAAGAAGCAAATAAGGTTATCCAAATAATAGAACATATGTACATATATTGTATTGAAATTAGTAAATAGGTAAGTTAGTACCCCATCCGTGTCATATTTATTATTCGCTATTTCTTTTTAGAATAGTCCAAATTAATTATCTACTTCCATAAATAAATAAAATATAAATAAGGAGGTAAAACTTATTAATACCTCTAATGTATGTACGTGAGACAAAAAGATAGGTAAAAAGTAAGGAGTAAAACTGTAAAGTACGAAAAAAATACAAAATAAAGATAATATTTCTAAAACTATATATTTTTTAATCTATAGACAATTAATATGAGACGGATGGAGTATACAACAAAAATAAATCTATACAAAGAAAAATACATCTTATACTACTTCCTCGGCATTGGAACCGATCGAGTCATGTCATTCAAAATTACACTGTTAACGGGTTATCAAAATTGCCATCAACGAGGGATTTGTTTCCGCGTTTAGCTGGGAGTGGTGTTTTTAGTTGTTGCATACGTTTTTATATAAAGCTATGTACATAGATGTTTAGTAGTTACATGGTGGTTGAAAAATTCAGTTATATGATGTTACATGCATTTTATAAAATGTGAGAGACGATCAATGTAAAATTTTGCTTCTTGATATGATGACCGGTGTGAATTTATTTAAACCACAAAGAACTAACGATATAATTTACTCGTAATAAAAGTGTAATTCAATGATATACTCCTATAAGCTACGTAAATAAGGTTATCCAAATAATAAAGCATAAGAAAAATTGTTTGAAAATGCATTGAAATTTTACCAAATTTCTATTGTATACATTAAACTTTCAAATCTCCTATTATATGCATTCAACTATTTAAATTGTTCAATTGTATGTATTTAACTTGTGAAATTAGGTTAACTCAAGGTCACCTTAATTTCATCTATAGACACAATTACATCATTTTTACCTCATGTTTGTAAGAGATTACATGTTAATCACTTATATTTTTTTTTTACGTCATTAGTCATTTATTCCTACCCCATCACCCACTGACTTCATCTTTGTTTCTTAGCAACATTCATCTTCATCATCCCTATTCATATTCATCATCCAAAATCATGAACCCTAAATATGTCTTCACCAAATTAGATTTAAAATTCAAATATCATTCAAACAGTTTCTTTCATTTCAATTTTGTTGTTCCACATTCAAATGAGTACTAAAACAAAAATCCATATGTTAAAACATACGCTTAAAGCTTTAGCTTAGGTCTACAAATTGAAGTTTTTTACATCATCACGAATTTAGCTCAGATCTAGGTTTCCTTAAGCCCATCGAAAGAACCAATCTTAACTCATATTCATCCAGAAATCGAGATCTACAACCACTATCAATTGAAAACCCCAATTCATCGCCACAACCTGTAATTACCATCTACGACGATTTTTTCTCTGACCACCACATGCAATTTTATCTCTGGTCGGAGTATATTTGATATCGATTTGTAATTTTTCTTGAACGAAATTGAAATCTGAGATCTGTTGTTCACCTGCAATTTTGTCACCAACCAACACCTACACTCCATGTTTAAATCGTTGTTCAGAGCCACTAGCCGGAATTTCTCTTTAATATGACCGGAGGGGGATGGCATCTAAAAACTGTAACGTCCTAAAAAAAAGGGATGAGCTTAGGATGCACATCACACATACTCTATGTGCGCGTCGCGCACAACCTCTGGGACAGAGGGGTTGTTTTTGTTACTTGTTTAAACTCGTGACTTCAAGTGCAATATCATGACATGTGCGATGGGTAGGTAGTGGTCGTTGACTCGGTCCACTAACTTCACATTGGGAGTAGCGTTATATTTGTACGGTATAACGTTATCGGGAAATGTGAGTACTTGTGGGAAATGCGAGTACCATTCCCGTGTTGGGTGAGTATGGATCCATATTATGTGTTTTTTTTTGTTTAGCATAATGACTATATGATATTTGCGATGCTAGCCTTGTTGTGTATATTAGATATAGCATATTACCATGTATTTGTATGCTATTTGACTTGCTAGCCTAAAATGCGTTGTATGTGTAAGTGGATGCAAGTAAGTGAATTATATATGTATATGTATAATTATTGCATTCACTAAGTGTAAGCTTACCCCTCTCGTTATTTACCTTTTATAGGTACCATTGACTTGAAGGTTTCTAGTTGTTAGACTAGATAACTATGAGTTGCCTTATGGCGGGATAGATTTTGGATATTTGGCCTCAGTTGGATATGGATGAATCCTCGGGATCATGATCTTGGTATTGGGTTGGGTTATTGAGTCTTAAACCGTTGATTTTGTACAATTAGGGTTGAAATCACTATTTCAGTTATGTAATGGGTCGTGTAAACTAAATTATGGTTGTAATCATTTTAACTGGTTTAAAATGTGGTTTTCATGTATTAAAAGTGTTTTATGGTTGGTTAATGATAAATGTTGAAAAGGTTGTTTAAAATGGGTCAAAAATGCTTAAAGTGGCTGGAAAACTGGTCTTGGTGATGTGTGCGTCGCACACTAGCAAAAAGTTGGACAAAACCCCATGAGACGACCCGACCCAATCCATAGGGACGAATACAATAACATATGATAACATTGCGAGGTACCTGACCTCTATATGATACATTTTACAAACGTTGCATTTATTCTTAAAAGGCAATCTATCATTACATCAAAAGTTGACATGTTCGCCTAACATTTCATAATATCCAAATGACCTAATTTGTCATTTACTTAGTAATAGTCTCTAATGATCTTCAATGACTCGAATGCAACGTTCTTGAATCCTGGCTTAAATGGTCCCAAATAGTATCCTTAATATGAGCTAATGCACAGCGGAAGACTTAATTCATACCTGAGAATAAACATGCTTAAAAAGTCAACAAAAATGTTGGTGAGTTATAGATTTAAACCTACATAGTAATTCATAATAATAATAGACCACAAGATTTTATTTTATAAATGGCATACACAAATTATGTATATAAAAATCATTCATATGATAAACACCTGGTAACCGACCTTAACAAGATGCATATAGAATATCCCCCAGTATACAGCGCGCAGCTACTATACTATAAATACCTCGAAGAACTAAAGCAGTCAAACCCTTTGACTGAAGCGTGTTAAAGCTCATAGATCTATCTTTAGGATTCGCGTCAATTAGTGGCAATTATAATAAACACTAATTCTTAGGTTACCAGAATAAAAGGGGGTGATATCCGGTGTAATCAATCAATCATAGAATGTAGTTTCCGGTACTTGTGTCTATTTCGAAAAACATTTATAAAAATAGCATATATTCTCATCCCAAAAATAATTAGATAGTAAAAATGGGACTATAACTCACTTGTGAGGATTTCCAAATAGATGGTAATAAGACTTGGCCTTTGACAAATTCACGAACCTAATAATAATATTCTTGTGTCAAGATATATATATATATATATATATATATATATATATAATTAATATTCCATACTTATGATACTTGTGATAATTTTAATTGTCCTTTGTTAGTAGTCCAATAGTCCGATAATCCAATAGTCCGATAGTCCAACAGTATAAATATATATATATATATATAAATATAAATGCGTATATTGTGTTAGAATTCACTAACACTATAATATATTGTCTTAATATAGTAAGACACATAATATGTATATTGTCTGAAGCAATCCGCGACCCATTGTATACATGTCTCAGGCTCGATCACAACTCAAAGTATATATATATTTTGGAATCAACCTCAACCCTGTATAGCCAACTCCAACATTCACATATAGAGTGCCTATGGTTGTTCCGAAATATATATATAGATGGGTCGATATGATATGTCAAAACGCTGTATACGGATCCACGGTGATCAAGTCATATATATATATATATAGTGCCTTACGATCTTTATTAAGACTATAATATATTGTCGTAGAACTTAATCACGACTATTATAAATTGTACTTCCATAAGTTCGGGAACAAGACATGTATAAATACATGTAGGATACAAGGTAAGTTAGCTAGGATAAGGTTAGCATCCATTTTTATTAATCAAAACCGTCGCTAATAAACAAGCAAAAATATCCAATTTTGTTTTACCCATAATTTCTTCATTACAAATCCGTTTTGAGTGATTCCGGTGGCCACGGTTTTGTATTGAACTTAACTTTATGAAAATAAACAGAAAAAGTATGAGTTTATAGTCAAAAATCCAAGTTACAAGTCGTTTAGTAAAAGGTAGTCATTTCCGTCGAAAGAACGACATCTTGATGACCATTTTGAAAAATATACTTTCACTTTGAGTATAACCATGATTTTTGGATATGTTTCACATCCATATAAAATAAGATTTTTCACCAAAGGAATTCTTTTAATTCAAAGTTTAAGATAGGTTTTTAAAATTAAACCCAAAACAGCCCCCGTTGATCTATGACGGCGTATGTTCAGTTTTAAGGTGTTCTTCGTGTTTACAAGTTTTATATCCTTATGTTAGCTTGACATACTGTCATAATACATGTGTTGAAGTATTTTAAAAGTCAAGTTAGAAGGATTAAGTTTATTTGCAAACAAGTTTAGAATTAATCTAAACTATGTTCTAGTTATTATTAGTTATAAACTCAAAATAAGATAGCTATATGAATATGAATCGAATAAGATTATGAATAAGGTTACTACCTCAAATCAAATGAATAAAGTTGCTGGAGAAATAAGGAGAGTATCTTGAGTTCAAAGATACCCTTGATGGCTTGGAATTCTTGAAGTATAAACATGGAATGAACAAAAGTTCGAATAAGAATTCTATCTTGAATTAAAATAGTTATAAGTATATAAATTGAACCAAAATTTATATATGATTCTTACCTTGATTATTAGCTGAGAAGCTACTGATATGAAAGTAGGATTATGAATTCTAAAGAGTTTTGGAGTTGGATTGAAAGATTAGAAGTAAACTTGTACACTTGGAAGGTTATCTTGACATTTATGAAACTAGAACTTGTAAAATTTATGATGAACACTTAGAACATGAAGATGAAACTTGAGAGAGATCAATTAGATGAAGAAAATTGAAGAATGAAAGTGTTTTTAGGTGTTTTTGGTCGTTCATAATGGATTAGATATAAAGGATGTGTCATTTTGTTTTCTTGTAAAAAAAGTCATGAATGATTACTAAAGTTTTTGTAATTTTATGTAATCATTCATGTTAGTTGCCAAATTATGGTTCCCACAAGGTTAGGTAGCTCACATGGGCTGCTAAAGAGAAGATTTTTATGTGTATATACCAATAGTAAATACATCTAGAAGCTGGGTATGATACGGGTGTGAATACCGAATGAATACGTATAGAAATCTTGATGGAATTGAATGAGATTATGAGTATAGCTATCTTTGTTGAGTATAAGTATGTTAGTATATATGTACTTAAGTCCTTTAAAAGTGTATTAATTCATATTAATACAATACATATATATACATTTTAATTTGGAAGTTATTACAACGTTAATCGTTATATATATGTATATAGTCTTGAAGTCTTTAAGTTAGTAATCTCCTTTTATGTATATAACCAAATGTTAATATATGTAATGAGATACTTAAATATCATTTTAACAAATCATAAGTATATATATATCCATATATACATCATTATATAATTATTTCAAATTATGACGTTCGTGAATCGTCAGGCAGACTGGGTGGCCAAACATTTGTATAAAATTCATTTAAAATTACCAAATCTTAATGAGTTTGATTGCTTAACATGTTGGTAAGGTTTAATTTATGTAAATATTAATCTTATAAGTGTAAAATGATCGGAAAAATCCGGGTCGTTACATTACCTACCCGTTAAATAAATTTCGTCCCGAAATTTGATAGAGATCGTCATGGATAACAATATGGGTGTTTTCATGACGTATATGAGGTGACAATGGAGTTTTATCATTATTGGGAGGTATAGATACAACGGTTCGATCAAGTGAAGCGCACAAGTGAAGCTATCACAAAAGAGTGAATTGAGTAAATATGGATTTGTTTGAACCGATAACGTGATTAGAATTGATTTCCGGAATTTATGGAAAATCTTACGTAATAAGATTTGGTTCTTTGGCACTCAAGATCTTCTTTGATTTAGTGCGGCGATCTGTTTCGATTTATTTGTCGAATATTTTGCTATAAATCCACTTCCTTCTCTTCCTTATTTCCACAACTCACATCTTCTATCCTTTCTCCCTCAACTCATACCTTAAAGTATTCTTTTAAATGCTCCATCCCGTTCTAACTCTTGTTATACTTCTAACTTTCATATCTTTCATTCTTCTCTTTCATTTATCGCCAGAAGAATCTATTTACTTCTATCCTTTCCTCGAAATTATAATGTTTTTAATTCTCCCGTGTCTTTACGTTGCAATACGTATTGATATATGCGGTTTGTAAATCCTGGGTGACTTTCGGCCTTTGTATTCTTCATTATTTTTCAAAGCTTCATACTTTCGTTTTCTCTTCCCGACTTCGAGTCAAGCGAGTAATGGTCCGGAATTTGTAGATATGAGATTCGAAATGAGTATAGCTAATGCTCTAAGAAAGAAATGGTAATAGAAAAATTTTGATTTGTCAAATTACCAGAATACCACGGAAAAGATAGAACTGTCAGGATGACATGTTCTTATTATGTTTGAGAATTGGATAGAATGTAAGAGCCGTGTAACATGGCACATGATGATGGTACTGTGAATCATCACATTTCATTAGAAACTTAACATGACTTACTGTAATATAATGAAGTTGATCAAGTTTCATTATATTATACTAATTCATGCATCAGTTCCCAACACTGCTTCAGAACATTCCTATTTTAAACTCGAAGGTTTTAGAACTTAGGAACTAACACAGTTTCTTTTATGTTGTAACGCAGATGTTACGGAGTGATAAATAATTTTAGATAAGGGTAGTTATGAATTTTTTTTTTCCAAAAATATGGAGAATATGTATAACGGAAGATATGAAGATATCTTATAATATCTAAGATAAGATGATGATGAAGAATATTTATCTGTGAAAGTTTAGAATAAGAAGTGGGGTTCCTACTGATGGTGTCAGCAGGTACTGAATCATTTGGATTCTTTGAAGGCAGATTCAGTCCTTGTGATTTATCCACAACCTCCTTCATACTTTGCTCAATCCGTTTTCCAGTTTCAAACCTTCTCTTTTTCTGAGCTTTACCAACACACTGTACTTCATCATCAAACTTTTGACTGTTAAAGTCGTTTACAGTTTTTGCTGCTTCATCAGCATTCTCAAGGTTAATGAATCTGAATCATTGATTATCAATCCGAGGTGTTTTCAAGAATTTTGAGCGTTGATCGCAGGATGTAACCGTCAATGGATCTAACGGTTGACGAAGAAATGTTGTAAATTTCAAAAGTAATGAATGATAGTTTCGGTGGTTTGATGTGATAATTCATCACAGAATACGAATGAATACAATTCATGAGAATCGGAATTGAAAAATGTACAGTGTAACATATTAATGTGAGATATAAATATTTCTAGGGTATTACCTACCCGTTAAAATATTTTCACAATTAACAGTTTGTACAAAAGAGTTTTAATTACAGTCTTTATGAAAATATACATACATATATATTTTCCTTCAGATGTAATCATGGATTTAATGAGTTAATATAATATTAAACTCATTTGATTTATGGTTGGAACGAGAATGAATAATCTCTAAAACTTTAGAGATTTCATAATTGTCGCGAAATATTTCGCTAATGAAGTTATGAATCAATACATTCGTCGTTACACTTGATTTATTATGAAATGGAGTTTATTGTGTTGAAGCAGTGATTAACGATTGCTAAGTCATTAACAAAGGATGTACATCATAGCATATTAGTGATATGGATTAACCAAATAGTGCATACTAGTTGAGATTCATACGTAATTACTTAGTACGACAAGATTTATTATTGTTCCAAATCATATATATGTATATATAAAGTATACATATATAATTTTTCACGAAGAATGAGTCAATACATCTTGACTCATTATTGCTAATATTCCTTGGTATCTTTGGGGCGTATGATGTTGATATCCGAGGTATCGAGTATGATGTTGAGACGTGGGTTGTGGATGTTGTTGGTACTATTGCTGTTGGTGATGATGCTGATGGTACTGGTGATTTTGGTTATGCTACTGGTGCTGCTGCTGGTGCGCGTAGGTTTTGCACCATATTCTCCAGAGCCACTACTCGAGCGCGAAGCTCATTGAATTCTTCTCTTATACCGGGATGATTGACGGTTGGAACGAGCGAATGAACAAGATTTGAAATATGGGATAGTATGTAGTCATGACGAGATACTCTAGAAATGAGCGAGAAAATGGTGTTTCGAATAGGTTCGCCGGTAAGTGCTTCAGTTTCATCGTTAAGAGGACAATTTGGTGGATGGAATGGATCACCTTCTTCTTGCCTCCAGAGATTTAGTATATTACGAACCCATCCCCAATTCATCCAGAATAGATGATGGGAAATTGGTTGATCCATTCCGGTGACGCTGTTCTCGGAGCTCGAATGGAAATCCATATCGGCGTAGCTATCGAAGTCAGAGGAATTCGAACTGGATGAAGAATCCATCTTGTATAGTCGGAGAAATGAATTTTTGGTTTAGAATAGATTATAGAAATTGGGTTTGGTACTCTTCAATACATAATTTACATATGTATATATAATACCAAAATCCCGTGAATTACGGAGAATTTTTGAAATACGTCAAGCAATGTCTATAGTAACAGATATGCTAAGATATGAATTTTGTCTATACACTATCGATGCACTAAATGCAGTAAGACGTGTCTAGACTTAAGAATGATAAGCAGGCAGTTTCCTAAGGATGATAAACAGATGATTTCCGACTAGAAATGATAAGCAAAACTTTTGACATGTAGACATGGTCAAAGTCCAGACTCACTGATGCATCCTAACAACTACCAGTTAGACATACTAATGCAAGGCCTGGTTCGCTAAGACCAACGCTCTGATACCACATGAGACGACCCGACCCAATCCATAGGGACGAATACAATAACATATGATAACATTGCGAGGTACATGACCTCTATATGATACATTTTACAAACGTTGCATTTATTCTTAAAAGGCAATCTATCATTACATCAAAAGTTGACATGTTCGCCTAACATTTCATAATATCCAAATGACCTAATTTGTCATTTACTTAGTAATAGTCTCTAATGATCTTCAATGACTCGAATGCAACGTTCTTGAATCCTGGCTTAAATGGTCCCAAATAGTATCCTTAATATGAGCTAATGCACAGCGGAAGACTTAATTCATACCTGAGAATAAACATGCTTAAAAAGTCAACAAAAATGTTGGTGAGTTATAGATTTAAACCTACATAGTAATTCATAATAATAATAGACCACAAGATTTTATTTTATAAATGGCATACACAAATTATGTATATAAAAATCATTCATATGATAAACACCTGGTAACCGACCTTAACAAGATGCATATAGAATATCCCCCAGTATACAGCGCGCAGCTACTATACTATAAATACCTCGAAGAACTAAAGCAGTCAAACCCTTTGACTGAAGCGTGTTAAAGCTCATAGATCTATCTTTAGGATTCGCGTCAATTAGTGGCAATTATAATAAACACTAATTCTTAGGTTACCAGAATAAAAGGGGGTGATATCCGGTGTAATCAATCAATCATAGAATGTAGTTTCCGGTACTTGTGTCTATTTCGAAAAACATTTATAAAAATAGCATATATTCTCATCCCAAAAATAATTAGATAGTAAAAATGGGACTATAACTCACTTGTGAGGATTTCCAAATAGATGGTAATAAGACTTGGCCTTTGACAAATTCACGAACCTAATAATAATATTCTTGTGTCAAGATATATATATATATATATATATATATATATATATATATATATATATATATATATATAATTAATATTCCATACTTATGATACTTGTGATAATTTTAATTGTCCTTTGTTAGTAGTCCAATAGTCCGATAATCCAATAGTCCGATAGTCCAACAGTATAAATATATATATATATATATATATATATATATATATAAATATAAATGCGTATATTGTGTTAGAATTCACTAACACTATAATATATTGTCTTAATATAGTAAGACACATAATATGTATATTGTCTGAAGCAATCCGCGACCCATTGTATACATGTCTCAGGCTCGATCACAACTCAAAGTATATATATATTTTGGAATCAACCTCAACCCTGTATAGCCAACTCCAACATTCACATATAGAGTGCCTATGGTTGTTCCGAAATATATATATAGATGGGTCGATATGATATGTCAAAACACTGTATACGGATCCACGGTGATCAAGTCATATATATATATATATAGTGCCTTACGATCTTTATTAAGACTATAATATATTGTCGTAGAACTTAATCACGACTATTATAAATTGTACTTCCATAAGTTCGGGAACAAGACATGTATAAATACATGTAGGATACAAGGTAAGTTAGCTAGGATAAGGTTAGCATCCATTTTTATTAATCAAAACCGTCGCTAATAAACAAGCAAAAATATCCAATTTTGTTTTACCCATAATTTCTTCATTACAAATCCGTTTTGAGTGATTCCGGTGGCCACGGTTTTGTATTGAACTTAACTTTATGAAACTAAACAGAAAAAGTATGAGTTTATAGTCAAAAATCCAAGTTACAAGTCGTTTAGTAAAAGGTAGTCATTTCCGTCGAAAGAACGACATCTTGATGACCATTTTGAAAAATATACTTTCACTTTGAGTATAACCATAATTTTTGGATATGTTTCACATCCATATAAAATAAGATTTTTCACCAAAGGAATTCTTTTAATTCAAAGTTTAAGATAGGTTTTTAAAATTAAACCCAAAACAGCCCCCGTTGATCTATGACGGCGTATGTTCAGTTTTAAGGTGTTCTTCGTGTTTACAAGTTTTATATCCTTATGTTAGCTTGACATACTGTCATAATACATGTGTTGAAGTATTTTAAAAGTCAAGTTAGAAGGATTAAGTTTATTTGCAAACAAGTTTAGAATTAATCTAAACTATGTTCTAGTTATTATTAGTTATAAACTCAAAATAAGATAGCTATATGAATATGAATCGAATAAGATTATGAATAAGGTTACTACCTCAAATCAAATGAATAAAGTTGCTGGAGAAATAAGGAGAGTATCTTGAGTTCAAAGATACCCTTGATGGCTTGGAATTCTTGAAGTATAAACATGGAATGAACAAAAGTTCGAATAAGAATTCTATCTTGAATTAAAATAGTTATAAGTATATAAATTGAACCAAAATTTATATATGATTCTTACCTTGATTATTAGCTGAGAAGCTACTGATATGAAAGTAGGATTATGAATTCTAAAGAGTTTTGGAGTTGGATTGAAAGATTAGAAGTAAACTTGTACACTTGGAAGGTTATCTTGACATTTATGAAACTAGAACTTGTAAAATTTATGATGAACACTTAGAACATGAAGATGAAACTTGAGAGAGATCAATTAGATGAAGAAAATTGAAGAATGAAAGTGTTTTTAGGTGTTTTTGGTCGTTCATAATGGATTAGATATAAAGGATGTGTCATTTTGTTTTCTTGTAAAAAAAGTCATGAATGATTACTAAAGTTTTTGTAATTTTATGTAATCATTCATGCTAGTTGTCAAATGATGGTTCCCACAAGGTTAGGTAGCTCACATGGGCTGCTAAAGAGAAGATTTTTATGTGTATATACCAATAGTAAATACATCTAGAAGCTGGGTATGATACGGGTGTGAATACCGAATGAATACGTATAGAAATCTTGATGGAATTGAATGAGATTATGAGTATAGCTATCTTTGTTGAGTATAAGTATGTTAGTATATATGTACTTAAGTCCTTTAAAAGTGTATTAATTCATATTAATACAATACATATATATACATTTTAATTTGGAAGTTATTACAACGTTAATCGTTATATATATGTATATAGTCTTGAAGTCTTTAAGTTAGTAATCTCCTTTTATGTATATAACCAAATGTTAATATATGTAATGAGATACTTAAATATCATTTTAACAAATCATAAGTATATATATATCCATATATACATCATTATATAATTATTTCAAATTATGACGTTCGTGAATCGTCAGGCAGACTGGGTGGCCAAACATTTGTATAAAATTCATTTAAAATTACCAAATCTTAATGAGTTTGATTGCTTAACATGTTGGTAAGGTTTAATTTATGTAAATATTAATCTTATAAGTGTAAAATGATCGGAAAAATCCGGGTCGTTACACCCGAGCAGGCAAGGTGCGCGCCGCGCACCCTTAAACTGTGTGTTGTGCATGTAAAAAACATTGTCTTATTTTTTGAGTTTTGGTTTGTGATCGTTTCAGGTGGTATCAAAGCATGGTCTAAGGGATCTAGGTGACTTTTGAGATAGGTGTCTAGACTTAGACTATTTGTGTTGTATGCGGGACTTTTTGAATTGCATGTTAGACTTAGAACGGTTAGTTCCTTGGTGTAGGTAGACTAACTAGTTATTGTGATTATGTGGGGCCTTCACTTGTGCTTAATGTAGTGCCTTAGATATATAGTGCCTAATGTAAGTAGGCCGACTTAGATGTTTCTTTAGATGATAGTCACCTAGGTAGTAGGTTGACTTATTGTTGCGGTATAAATATAAGTATATCATATTATACTATATATTGTGTGTGGTGTCTTAAGGGTGAATCCGGTTTTGGGATTTAGTCGTTCGGAGGTATTGAATGATCAAGTTCATCGGTGGGACTTTGATCATTTTGGGGTACTAGAATTTTTGTGTGTGTTTCGTATTGTGTGAATGCTACGCTAGTACGGGTAAAATACTTTACATTGCCATGTGGAAATGATAAGGTATGTGATTGTAATAGTGCCTGAACGTGACATGGTTGGGGTAGATTTGGGGACGGTTTAGGAATCATGTAATGGTTCCTAGGTTTTAGCGGTCTCGGGTGATGTGCTTGTGTCACATCGGGTGTGTTGTCGGTCGAAGAGTGTTACGGATATGGCTAACTAAGCTGAGTAGGTAGACTAACGAGTTTGGCGTGTGTGTGGTCACCCTAAGTAGTGGATGTACTATTGAGATTGACTTTGGTGTAGTATCAACCGTAACTGGGAGGATCAACGTAAGTGTGTGGCGGATACTTGGATCCTGTACTAGGATGTAATAGGTCTCTTGAGTGCATTTTGTGTTGGTACTCGGTTGAGTACAGAGTTAGTGAATTTGGTTGTGATTCTGGTTGTAGGTCGTCTTCGATGATGTACTGGAGTGTGCTTGGGTCAATAAACTCGCGGAAGTGAGACCCTTATGACGATAGTTCGTGTTAGTGTGTTTTTATGAGCGTAGGGTAATTTCTTTATGGAATTTCCCCTGTATCGATAGTTGTATCGAAGTGTGGAGAAGTCAAAGTCTTGGTGTTTCTAAGAAATTCTTTAGTGTGTTATAAAGTGCTTGGATAGGCTACATTGCTTAGCTTAGGTGGATTCGTGATGAGCGTGAGTTTGCTTGAATAATTGTAAGTTATAAACCGTACGGTTTGTAAGGAAGTATGACTTCGGGTCATTAGGTTGTATATTGGGTGACATCGGGCGTATGCGTGATCGAGTCTTTAAACCTCGATAGTTGGTGGCGGGAGTCTAGATGACATTATATCAGGAGCCCTTTTTATACCTGCTAGTGTAATGTTCGACTCCGGTGATGATGAAGTTGTGTTATACTTAGGGAACCAGTTAGAGACCCTTGGAAGAAAGTAGTGGATGGTCGTGTTCTACGATGGGTTTCAACGATTCGACAGTTACGAGAGTTGAAGTCTGAGAATTTTGTAGCAAACACTTCGTATGAAGCAAAAAAGGACAATCTAAGATCCTTCGTATGCTCAATGTTGAAGTGAAGTTTAATGGCATGTGTATGACGAGTTTACGAGATGGGTGAATCTTGTCTCTTTAATGTAGTTGGGTGTTCGAGGTTGCACGGTGAGGCGGTAACGGACTTAACGGTCGGTTAGGTCGAGGGATAATGTTGAAGTGTTAATAATGCGGGCGATGCATTCATGATGCCGAAGTGGTCACTATTTCCTACGAGAGTGAGCAAATGTATGTCGGTAGTTGGAGGGTTAAGTAAATGAAAGGTCGAGTTGATTCGACTGACTTGTAGAATTGGTGACGCGAGGTGGCTTATGCCTAGGTTCAGAGTCGTATGTGGAATTTTTATAAATCTACCCCTTGGGTAGCAAGGAAGTGACGAATGAGATACGAGCTATGAGAGTGCGATGTCATCACTTAAATGACATTAAGAGTAAATGTGGTTGTCGATTGTAAGGGCTCGAATTGATTTTTTGGGAATCTGGGTTATGTGACCGCCAATGAGAATGATTGGTTCCGGTGAGAGAACCCCAAATTCGCAAGATGTTATCATCTTGGCGATGTGAATGTGGAGTGGTGTTCTAAGTGGCGGAGTTTATACTGCCGCACTAAGAAGCTCTGTTGGTGTTGTGACGGAATAAGTGCTGGAGTGTACCGTTCTAGACCTTAATAAGGATACTAAATCCTATCGAGGTAGGATAATGGGACATTGGTATCGGACTCGAGGTCGGATGTTTCGACCGCTAAGTTATGGTTTGAGAATGCCATGTGTGGAGTCTATGGCGATGTGTTTTAAGTGTAGAGTTAGATCTAGTATGAAGGGCGATCAGGCATCACCAGTAAGGGATATGAGGTCGTGATGATCTTTAGGAAATCCGGGAGTGATTGTTCGAGTGTATCGTTGTCACGACCCTACTTTTTCCGTTATTCTTTACCGTTTATATTTAACTTCTGTTAATTGATATTCGTGCCACGTCATTTCTATGACTTATATTATTATTTTAATAATCATATATTCCTTATAATGTGTTATGTGATTATATGTGTTCGTATTTAGAATTGTACGTTTCTACGTATCTTGGATTTCTATCCAGTAAATCGTTTCGGTTTTCAAACCAATAATCAGACTTTCGCGATTTTTGAATCCGAATTATTTTATTTATGATATTTCTATATCATATGAGTTTATAAGATATTTCTATATTTTATTTTTCGCGTGTGCGTGTTTTTTTCGAAGATTTAATCACGTAATGGCGTTTTCGTGAATCGAGCTTCGTTTGGGTAGTCGGGCCACAAGCTTTTGTCCACATGTTCAAAGTGGGCCATGTGGGGCCCACCTCTTACAAATTTCAGCCGAACCTAGGCCTTACACTCCTCCCATTTTCATTTTGTTACACTACTTGAAATTGGAAATCATTTCACACTACTTCATTTTATTTTAACCTAAACCTAAATCCTCTCCTTTCTCCCTCTCCTTTTGGCCATCGCCTACACCACCAACATCATCATCATTCATCAAAAATTCTAGCTTGAATCAAAGGGCTTTTAGCATAATCGGATCCTACACATTAAGCTCTTTCCATCTACAACTTTCAATTCTTGATTAGGGTATCAACATAAACCCTAACTTTTTCATTTTCATCTATTTTTATTGATTTTAGTTGTATGTTAATGTATTAGTGCTTGTATGTTGTTGTATTGTTGTTATTATGCTTAGAAATGCTTAATTGTGTATGATTTCGGTTGATCAAAATTGGGACAGCAGCTTTATTGATATAATCAGTGTATTTGGCTAATGTTTTTAGTTAATTAAAGTGTCTAAATGAGTTCCTCTCATTGAGTACATAATTTTAGGCTTTGGATTCATCTCGTTTCGAGTTACGGATCAAAATCTATGCTTGATTTAGGGTTTTGTAAAATTGAAATGTATTAACTTGTGAAATCAGGTTTTGGTCCAACTTTGGGACCATGATCTGAGATTTTAGGGTGTATCATTGGGTTAGGATGGATGATTGTATGAACTTTCATGTTCGGGTCATCAAAATACGAGCCACAAATCACCCGGAATGATTAAAACGGTTATTAAAACGGATTAAAGTGATGCTTGGTATATGGCTGTTCATCACGACCATAGGAACTGAATTGGGAAGTTCTTGAGCATCCTAAGGTGTCGGTAAGGTTGTTTAGACGAGGATATATGTAAGACTCGTCAAAAACCGACACCCCAGGCTTAAGTTATGACCCGATGAAGTTTTAATGAAACTTATGTTAATGAAATTGAACTTAGGTTATATGAATAATGATTTTCATTATTAGTAAATTACTTAGGTTATAAAAGTAATTATTATTAATTAATACTTATGATATATATTTATTATATCATTTAATATTTATATTATGATTTAATTATTTCTATAATTAACCTTATGATTTAATAATACAATTATTATTAATGGAAGACTTATGTTAAGTACAAAATTTATGATATAAGACTATTAAATCAAGACTTATACTAAAGATTAATTATTTATTTATTTATTAAAAGACTTAGTTATTAATTTTTTATGACACAAATTAATTATTAAATACTTATGGTTTAATAATTATAACAAAATACTTATGATATGTGTAACATTTCATAATTTATTTAAAATACTTATATTATGATTAATAATTCATTATTAATTAGTAATACTTATGATATGACTAATATTTAATTAATTAATTAATTAAGTACTTATGTTATATCTATTATATCATTTAAACTTATATTAACTTTATAATTTAATTTAATTTAATTAAACTTATAATTTAATTAGTTCATACAAATATTATTTTAAATAATATTATAACTTATATTATTAATATGATTTACACTTTAAACTTCAAGGTTGACTAAGTTTGATCAAGGTTGACTTTAGTTGACTTTAGTTGACTTTAGTTGACTTTTGAGTTGACTTTGACCTTCAGTTGACTTTGACTTTCAATTGACTTTTGTTGACTTTTCTAAATAAGGAAACTTTCTAAAGGAGGAAGTTTTCTAATTATAGAAACTTTCCAAAAATAGAAACTTTTCAAAAATGGGAACTTACTAAAAATAGAAACATTCTAAAAATAGAAACATTCTAAAAATAGAAAGTACACATTATACGTTGTCCTGATCATACCGAATCATACCGATTGATGTTCTTTGCTTTACAACAACAAGTATTATGATTAACATACTAAGACCTGACCTAAGTTAGTTATTTATATCGACCTACTTTATTTTTAGGTCGGAGTTGTGATCATTCTTGATCATTTACCTTTTTTGTTCGCGTACCTATTTCCTTTTTTGCTTCGTTTGCTTAAGGTGAGTTATAGTCCCGTTTTTTATACTATTTTAAAGTATTTTTAGGATGAGATTACATGCAGCTTTTGTTTTACATTTTAGACACAAGTGGAAATTAATTTAAATTATTCATTGTGAGTTGAACGAAAATATTCTCGAATTTGGTAATTGTAATCACTGGTTTCTACTGGTGAACGCGATTTCTATGGATAGATCTATCGGGCTTGACAACCCCATTTCGTGCTAGTCGCACTAGCAATTTATAATCGGAATGTATTAGTACTTCGTACTTTTTGAAGATACACATGTTCAGTGTATATTATTGTATGTTAAGGGTAATGAATGGTTAAGTGGTTACCAAGTGGCTCACGGGTTAATGAATAATATTTTTATATTTTCTAATATTTGAAATCTTGTGGTCTAAATCTTATACATTATTTTAAACCTATAATTCACTCAATATTTTTGTTGACAGTTTACTTGCATGTTTTCTTAGGTACTTGATTGCTTTCTTTTTCCGATGTGCTTAGAGGGTCTGCATATGTATTGGCAGATTTTGATAAACACTTAAACTTGCATTCTATTTTGTTACATTAAATTGTGGGTGTTTGTTGACATGGTTTTGGTCAACTTTTTATATTTACTTATGTTGGTTTTTCTAAACTTACATTGATTACAGATTTCCTTTATAGGAAATTATTTTTAAATAAAGAATGCAATGTTATTTATTAAATTCATTTAGAGCTATGATCAAGCTGTGGGATCAAGTGTGTAAAGACCCGTCCTAATCCATAAGAACGAATACAATAACATATGATTACATTGCGAGGTATTTGACCTCTATATGATACATTTTACAAACATTGCATTTGTTTTAAAAGACAAACTTTCATTACATTGAAAGTTGACATGCATGCATACCATTTCATAATATCCAACTATAAATGATCTAATCTGTCATTTACTTAATCATAATCTTTATTGAATTCAACGACTTGAATACAACGTCTTTTGAAATATGCCATGAATGACTCCAAGTAATATCTTTAAATTGAGCAAATGTACAGCGAAAGATTTCTTTCAATCCTGAGAATAAACATGCTTTAAAGTGTCAACCAAAAGGTTGGTGAGTTCATTAGTTTATCATAATCGATCATTTCCATAATTTTAATAGACCACAAGATTTTCGTATTTATAAACAGAACCTCTCATCTGCATAAAGATAAAATCATTCATATGAATTGAACACCTGGTAACCGACATTAACTTTAATGCATAGAATATCCCCAAACAGAACCTCTCGTCTGTATAATAATAATCTCGAAGTACTAAAGCCATCCATAACCTGAATGGGGGTTGTTAGGCCCAATAGATCTATCTTTAGGATTCACGTCAATTAGGAACAGAACAATTAGGAACAGAACCTCTCGTCTGCCTAATTCTTAGGTTACCAAGCTAAAAGGGGTAATATTCGGTTTAATAATCCAACCATAGAATGTAGTTTTGAGTACTTGTGCC